>NC_056747.1:65200090-65480090 GCF_019279795.1 Protopterus annectens
TGAAATTTATAAATAAACATGATACCTATTGTAAAAAAAAATGCACAAGTAAAATCATTAAAAAAAATTAAACTCTCATAAAAATGCATGAATAGGATGACTAGAATCCTATGCTAAGTGATCTCATAATTAAAATTCTCTCTCCCATATTCCTCAAGGTTCTGCATGCAAGATTGTTTACCCTCAAAATTGCCTACCACCATACCATAATAATAATTGTCTGGTTTAAGGGTCCTATGAGCCCTTGTAATGTCTACAGTCTTGGCACCTGAAAACAGCTCAAAGTCACCCTGTTTTTGTCTAGCCTTTTAAGTGTAGAATTCTTGCATCTAATTATGGAGTCACTGATCTCTAGTACATTTCTATTTGTGTTCATACACTGAAGACTGGTTGCATGGAGGTTGCAGTTACTGTTTGGCTTTATTGTGTGAATATGTATGTATAAAGAAAAAATACACTTTATGCATCACCGCTTAGTTAGGGTTAAACTATTCCTGGTGCCATAAAGTCTGCTGTTCAAATATTCCCTTATAACTAACCATTTTTTTTAGTTTTAGCACTCAAATCTGTTTCTTTGAGCTCAGCACTTGTTCAGAACTCATTGTAAGCACTAAATAAGCTACAAATTACTACAGCACTCAACTTTCCTCACTTGTCTAGAGGAAACAGTTTTTGGTACCTAATAAATAAGCACCTATCCAAGCATGTCTAAGGGTCAGCTCCCAGTGTTTTCTCCTGTCTACCTGATGAATCTGGGCATGTTGGTGCAATGCAGAAATTGCCTCATTTACACAGACAACCCTCTCCTCCATGAGTGGAGGAGCTCCCTGGTCAGCCTCAGTAAGAAGCTGAGATCCCTTATAAGATCCTCCAAAGCTAGCTACAAAAACAAAATCACCACTGATTCTAAGGGCAGCCACAAAGCATTCTATAGCTATGTCAAGAATCTCAGTGGCAACACCCAGATCTGCTCTGAGTTACAGCACAATGGCATGAAAATCACAGAACCAACTGATATTGCCAACATCCTGACAGATAAGTTCAGTGCTAACTTTACCCCCCTCTCACCCCCTAAAGGGCCCATATCTATACAGGAAGAATGCAGAGTCCCTGTAATCACATAGTCCCTCAAAACCTACACCACCAAAACACACACATAGCAACACAAAATACACATCTACATTCTCGGAGGCTTTCAATGAAAATCTGCTCAAGCAACAGAAACCTCCAAAGCAGAAACACATGCAACCTCCACCTCCTAACACAACCCAAATGACACATAGCCCACAAACTCAGTGTGCCACTCAACCACAGCCCATAAGGCATAACAACATACCCAACACTCTAGTCATAGGTGACTCTATAGTCAGGCACACTGATGTTCCACTCACCAGGCTAAACAAGGAGAAAGTTACTGTCAGCTGCCTGTCAGGTGCCAGGATACGCCACATAACGCACCCACTCAAGTCACTCCATGGAGGAGCTCTCTGATTTTGTAGCCAAGGCAGGTATGACTCTAGCCCTGAGTAGCATCCTGCCATCACCCAGAATGATACCGCAGTACAAGGACAAAATGATTGACTTCAACAATTGGCTAAGCTTCTGGTGTCACTCTAAGCAGATCCAGTATCTGTCTGCCTGGGATGACGTGATCGACCGACCACAATGCTTTGCCAAAGATGGCCTGCACCTGTCGCCCTTGGGATTCTGGATACTGGCTAAGGCTCTTGTCACCCCAATAGTGCCTTTTTTAGGCAAGGTTCAAATGACAAATTCACCACCATAACAGGTATAAGCAAGAAAAATCTGAGGATAATGCTACTCAATGCTAGAAGTTTAAACCTCTAAATGCATTCACTCGAGGCACTCCTTAAATGGAGAACATCAACATCTGTACAGTGACTGAGACCTGGTTCAAGGCTCCAGAGAGCACCCCTGCATTACCAGGCTATAATTCATACCACATCTTTCGGCCACCTAACCTGGACCAAAACACTAAAGGTGGAGGTGTGTCCATATTCATTAAGGATATCCACACCTCCAGGCTAGTTGCTCAGCATAATGCATCTGAGATTATCCAAGTGCAACTAACTCTGGGCAAGGCCGCAATCCAAATTGTAACTTGTTACAGATCTCCCACCATGCCCCAAGATTCCCACTCCTCATTTCTTGATACACTGGAAAATATTAGGGTACAACCCAGCACCCTAATAGTGGGCAATTTCAACTACCCTACCATTAACTGGGAAAATACTCATGTACCAACTCTTTTGCTCAACGTTTTCTGGAATTCATAAATTCCAATGCCTTGGATCAACTTATCCACACCCCCACCAAAGGCAGCAATGTCCTAGACCTGGTCATTACCAACATGGGTGACCGGTGTTCCACACCAGAGGTCAGTTCCTCATTGGTCAGATCTGACCACAAGCTAATCAGCCTAGACATCCATATCTCGCCCCCACCCCCCATTAGGAAAACCACCTTAAAAAAATTCTCCAAACCCAACTTCACGCTTCTTAAGACAGAAGTGGCAAACTTCACGACACCCATGCAGATGGACAATAGAGGTACGACTGCTGAATCTTACACAAATGCACTTTATAAGCACTTATACAAGTGCATGGATCATGCTATCCCTAACAGAACCAAGATGCTATCCTCCAAAAAAAAAAGGGAGCCAATATTTTAGTCCCCTGCCATAAACAAACTCTACAACAAAAGAAAGAAACTGTTGCAAAAAAGAGTAAAATCCCATTACTGGAAGAACTCCATCATCAGCCTCAGTAAGAAGCTGAGATCCCTCATAAAATCCTCCAAAGCTAGTTATGAAAACAAAATTGCCACTGATTCTAAAGACGACCACAAAGCATTCTATAGCTATGTCAAGAATCTCAATGGCAATGCTCAGATCTGCTCTGAGTTACAGCACAATAGCACTAAATATACAGAACCACCTGATATTGCCAACATCCTGGCAGATAGGTTCAGTGCTAACTTTATCCCCCCTCACCCCCTAAAGGGCCCATCTCTATACCAGAAGAATGCAAAGTTTCTGTAATCATGGCTGCACAGGTAAAAAACACACTCTCCAAAGCCAAGAACACAGCATCCATGGGAGCTGACAACTTCCCAGGCTGCGATCTACATGAACTACAGAATGAACTGGCACCCCACCTAAGCACCATGTTCAATCATAGCCTCACCTCAGGCTTTGCACCCACTGAATGGCTCACAGGGATGGTTATCCTCTCTCCACAAATGGGGAGCCACCAAGAACCCCGGGAACTACAGCCCCATTAGCCTAATGAGCCTGGTCTGCAAGGCCGTGGAACGTTTCATCATGGAACTTATAAACAAAGACATTGGTAATCTCCAAACTCTGGACTCCACCCAGTTCGGATTTGTAAAAGGAAGATCATGTCTCCTAAACCCAATTGACTTCTTTGAAGCAGTCGCCAAAGCCATAGATGACGGTAAGGTGGTTCACACAGCTTATCTAGATCTCGCCAAGGCTTTTGACACCACCCCCCACTCTGGAATTATAGATAAACTCACTAAACTAGGTATAAATCCCTATGTCACAAGATGGGTTGCCAACTGGCTCACTGACAAGAGCCCACACTGTGAAAGTAGCAGACTCTAAATCCGACTTCAGACCAGTGAAAAGTGGAGTACCACAGGGTTCAGTCCTGGGTCCTCTCCTGTTTGGTATTTACTTTTCTGAAGTACAGACTAACACAGAAGGTCTTTGGCTAATAAAGTTCACAGATGACTGCAAACTAGGAGCCATAATTGAAACTCCTAATGATGTGGACATCCTACAAAAGGACCTTACTGAGACAGATGCCTGGTGTCAAAGCCATGGCCTCAAGCTTGGGTCTATATTAAATATTCGAACGCTTAAATGTTTGAATCACTAAAAATCAAACTTTAGTGATTGAATGCTTAAATGTTTGAATATTTTAAAAAATTTAAAAAAAAAATAAACAAAAAAATAAAAACTAAAGGGTGTATGAAGGGGCCAAGCCCCCCTGCACCCCCCATGTGGGGGGCTGTGCCCCCACACACCCCCACTACTTAAATATACCAACTCCGAGATCGTGCTACAGTGTAGGAAATGGAAATTTTCCATTTCCGCACTGTGGTGCACTGAAGTGCGATCTCGAAGTTGGTATATTTAAGTAGCGGGGGGGGTGTGGGGGGAGTGCAGGGGTGCTTAAACACTTTACATTTTATTTATTTTTTTTTTAATTTTTTTTAAGATATTCAAACATTTAAGCGTTTGATCACTAAAGTTCGATCTTTAGTGATTCGAACATTTAAGCATTCGAATATTTAATATAGACCCTCAAGCTCAATGCCAAAAAGTGCATTGTCATCCCCTTTGGTAAAAACTCTGTACCCATGAGCTACCACATAGGTAGTAGTCTACTTAACACCGAAAGTGTGATGAGACCTTGGGACACAGGTGGACAGTAGTCTCTCCTTTGATAATCACATCGCCATAGTAGTCAGGAAAACCTATGTGGCACACTTCATCACAAAAGGTTTCTCATCCAGGAAAAGTGATCATTGTTCCCCTCTAGTCGTCGCTCATTAGACCCATTATAGAGTACAATGCCCCTTTTGGTATGTACCTCACAAGACATCTACAACAACTGCAAAGGCCACAGAAATACCTCACAAAGAGGATTACCAGCCTCAAACAGATGCCCTACGCAGACTGTCTCAAAAAACTCCAGCTTTACTCCGTCACATATCGCCTACTCAGAGGCGATCTCTGCCTAACATATAAAGCTATGTGAAACCCAGAGCTGTTGGACATGCTCCACTTAGAAATCCTAATCCCTCTGAGCTATACACTCTAGGGACTTAAACCTTGTCACCACAATAAACAGAACATGCTGGAGGGATAGAGTCCTGTCCCAGAGACTTGCCATACTCTAGAACAAACTACCTATCTATATCAAACAAAGCTTCTCATTAGCACTCTTAAAGAAAAATATTGATGATTGGATGGAAAATAGGAAATTCACCCTGGGGATCACCTCTGTGGCTATGCTTGACAGGGGCACAGGAAAATAATTTTCTTGGATGGCGAAAGCCAGGCTACCTTTTTGGCTAGGCTTGTATAGGCCCTTGAGCTGATAGACTAGTACCTACCTATGAACTATAACCTTCCAACACTCAATGTTGCTTTTCCATCTGGAAGACAGCAAGTTGAGGACCTTTGAAGGTGATCATTTTACATTTGGTAACACCATGAATCTCTGAAACAAGTAAAGGGATGGGGACAGTATCTACCTTCCTCCTTGCAATACTAGCACTGTATAACAGGGTTTATGTTATAGCCAGAACAGCAAATTTGTTCACAAAAAAAAAATAAAAACACACTAAACACTATTTTAAGTTGGGTACTATGCCCCCCACACACCCCCTACTTAAATGTACCAACTCCGACATCGCACTACAGTGCTGAAAACGGCAAAGTGACGGAAGCGGCCAAGCTACTTTCCCAGGGAAAGAATTTGCTTAAAAGCCGCTTCGTCATTTTATGTTTTCAGCATTTACAGTTCGACGAAGATGCATTCAACATAATGTGTCTTCGCTCTTCTGACAGGAACCCATATAACATATATAGAAGTTAAAAATATATATATTTATGACAAGTAGACTAATTTATTATTGCAATAGCAGCAATGGAAGATGAATTGAAATTTAAATGCTACCAGGCAATCATTTCTGGTCTTACAGTTTGTTTCCACAAAAGCAGAGGATATCCTAGATGCATATTTAACTTTGGATATGTTGTATTATCCTCAATGCTACACTTTCTTTGATTTACATATATAGCTAAAAGAAGTCAGCAGGTGTCAGAAATGTTGACAACAATAAATAATTTTTTTTCCACATTGCTCTTTAATTGCTAGGTATTGATTCACATAACTGCTTAAAAGAAATAAGTGGGACTTCATAGTTTCATAGGTAAATCTTAGGCTGTCAGTCTGCAGATTATTACAAGCTTAGCCAATAACGAGAGTTTGGAATCAAACCATGTACCTTCTATCTGTGACATAAAGACTTTAACCATTCCTTAACCATTGTTTCGATCACAGGAAATAGTTTATCCCCCATAATTCTCCTTAACTGTTTTACATTCACCTAAATTATTTTTAGTATGACCCGTACCTGAAATACAGCTTTAGTACACGGACACTGTACTCATGTAGTGTACATCAGAGACTGTCCTTGCATCCATGCATGCATCTGGTCTGCTTGTGCTAACCTAATCACCGAAAGCAAAATATGATATCAGATTGTGGAATTTAATGAGAAGCATACCTGTCTTTTACAAATCCCATCTACCAACTCATTCTGGGACGCATTTGTGTAAAAATATCCGCTGCCAACAGCCAGCTCCTGATTTGACTTCTATAACTTTCTTCTGTACAGACTAATAGAGAGAGACCATCCTTTCTGTCTGTTGTGTAAGTAGATATGCTTACAAACAAGGTTGAAAGTGGGTTGTCTTAAACTTCTGCAGTGTATTTTCAGGGTTTCATTATTAATTTTCTGTTATCATAGACCAGAGTTTATGAAACATGCATGCACACAAGTTTATTCATCTAGGTTGCTTCTTGCAGCTTCTGATTTGAAGAACTTAATGCAGATCTTAAGAGTAGACTGTAGTGTCATTTTCAACTGATAACATTTAGAAAAATAATTGGGGGCATTTCCTGATAGTCTCACTATCATAGGTAGGTACTAGGCTATTGGCCCAAGGGCCTATGCAAGCCCAGCCAACATGGTTCCCTGGATTACGCCACCCAAGAAAGTTATTTTCCTGTGCCACTGTCAAGTAAAGAGACAGAAGTGATCCCCGGGGTGCATTTCCCATTTCCCATCCACTCATCAAGATTTTTCTTGAAGAGTGCTAATGAAGAATTTTGCTTGACATAGATGGGTAGCCTGTTCCAGAGTATGGGAAGTCTCTGGGACAGGAATCTATCCTTGCAGCATGTCCTGTTTATTGTGGTGACAAGGTTTAGGTCCCTAAAGCGTGTAGCTCGGAGGGATTGGGATTTCTTTCGGTGTAGCATGTCCAACAGCTCTGTGTATGACATAGCTTTATATGTTAGGCAGAGATCACCTCTGAGTAGGCGATATGCTACGGAGTAAAGCTGGAGTTTTCTGAGGCGGTCAGTGTAGGGCATTTGTTTGAGGCCACTAATCCTCTTTATGAGGTACTTCTGTGGTCTTTCCAGCTGCTGCAGATGTCCTGTAAGGTACATTCTAAAAGGGGCATTGTACTCTATAATGGGTCTAATGAGTGTCAAGTAGAGGGGAACAATGACCTCTTTTTTTTCCTGGATGGGAACCCTTTTATGATGGTGTGCCACATAGAAGGACTTGCTGACTACTGTGGCGATGTGACTATCAAAGGAGAGACTACTGTCCACCTAGGTCCCAAGGTCTATCATCATGCATTCTGTGTTAAGTAGATTGCTGCCTATGTGGTAGTTCATGGGTACAGAGTTTTTACCAAAGGGGGATGACACTGCACTTTTTGGCATTGAGCTTGAGGCCATGGCTCTGACACCAGGCATCTGTCTCAGTGAGGCTCTTCTGTAGGATGTCCACATCATTTGGGGACTTGACTATGTCTCCTAGTTTGCAGTCATCTGCAAACTTCATTAGCCAGAGGCCTAGTGTGTTAGCCTGTACTTCAGAGAAGTAGATACCAAGCAGGAGAGGTCCCAGGAAAGAACCCTGTGGTACTCCACTTGTCACTGCTTTGAGGTCAGATTTGGAGTCTGCAACTTTTACAGTGTGGGTTCTGTCAGTGAGCCAGTTGGCAACCTATTTTGTGATGTGAGAATTTATACCTAGTTTAGTGAGTTTAGCTATAATTCCAGAATGGGGGATGGTGTTGAAAGCCTTTGGCAAGGTCAAGATAGGCTGTGTGAACCACCTTACCCTCATCTACAGCTTTGGTGACTGCCTCAAAGAAGTTGATCAGGTTCAGGAGGCATGATCTGTCTTTCACAAACCCGAACTGGGTGGGGTTCAGAGTTTGCAAGTTACCAATGTCTTTGCTTATGAGTTCCATGATGATACCTTCCATGGCCTTGCAGACCAGGCTCATCAGGCTAATAGGTCGATAGTTTCCGGGATCAGTGGTGGCTCCCCCTTTGTGGAGTGGGATAACTGCTGCTGTGTGCCATTCAATGGGCACAAAGCCTGATGCGAGGCTATTATTGAACATGGTGCTTAAGTGGGGAGCCAGTTCGTTCTGAAGTTCATGTAAAACGCAGCCTGGGATGTTGTCTGGTCCCATGGATGCTGTGTTTTTGGCTTTAGAGAGTGCAGCTTTTACTTGCGTAGTTGTAATTACAGAGACTCTTGCATTTTTCCTGTATAGATATGGGCCCTTTAGGGGGTGAGAGGGAGGTAAAGTTAGCACTGAACCTATCTGCCAGGATGTTGGCAATATCAGTTGGTTCTGTAATTTTATTGCCTTTGTGCTGTAACTCAGAGCAGATCTGGGTGTTGCCATTGAGATTCTTCACATAGCTATAGAATGCTTTGTGGTTGTCCTTGGAATTAGTGATGATTTTGTTTTCGTAGCTAGCTTTGGAGGATCTTATAAGGGATCTCAGCTTCTTACTGAGGCTGACCAGGGAGCTCCTCCACTCATGGAATTTTACTCTCTTTTGCAACAGTTTCTTCCTTCTGTTGTACAGTTTGTTTGTGGCAGGGGACCACCAGATTGGCTTCTTTTATTTGGAGGATAGCGTCTTGGTTCTGTTTGGGATAGCACGATCCATGCACTCGTGTAAGTGCTTATAGAGTGCTTTTGTGTAGGATTCAGCAGTTATAACTGTATTGTCCATCTGCATGGGTGTCATGAAGTTCACCACTTCTGTCTTAAGAAGCATGAAGTTGGCTTTGGAGAAATTTTTGACTGTGGTTTCCTTAATGGGGGGTGGGGGTGGGATGTGGATATCGGGAGAGTATCATCCCACTAAATCCATCAACACCTCAATAAAGCTCTCAAGACTGACACTAGGCATCTCTAAATTCAGTCCTGAACCCATCCTTGCATCTCTTCAAGCCTTTAACTGGAGTATCTTTGAATATCTTCACCTGGATGATGCCGCTGAAACATTCAATACTACTTTCTTAAATGTTCTCAACAACAATGTTCCTGTAAGGACAAAAAAGGCAAATCTTCCTCAGCCCTTTGGTTATCCCTACTCATTAAAGGACTATCTACAATGTCTGCCAAATCAATAAAACCATAGCCAGTCTCCAGCACTACCACCATTTCCATAACAAAACCAAAATCAAAGTCATCAGTGAAAAAAAAATATTTGTGTACCAAACAGGACTGTGTCTCAAAAATCGCCAAAACAATTGCAGGTAGCCATCTCCCAACTTCTCAATCCTGGCAAACACCTGCAGTCAGTTTGCCTTCCTTCTGAAATTAACTGAAATTAACTTCAACATAGCCTGTGATTTTAATTCCTATTGTATCAAAACTGTTACTTTCCTGTCAAAAGCAGATCAAATTTTTACAATATTCCATTGTACCCATCAATTATTTGTGCATTGTACTACCAACTGCCTAGACAAATTACTTCCATATTTATTCCATATATCCCTTATTAGTCAAAATCAACCTTATTCTTAATTATGTTTTATTTAAGAGCATCTATATTAACTATGTTCTTAGTTTAAAACACAATAGTATATTTCAAATCTATGTCTAGTAGATGTTCTTTTTATGTGTTGGGAGCTTTTTGAAGCCTCCTGAAAAGTTTTTTTTTCCAGCCCAATTGGACTTTCCCAGTAAATAAAGGAAAATATACAAAAAAATAAATAATGAAGAAAAAAGACCAGCCATCTGCTTTTTCATGAGAATCTATTCCTACTTTAACAATAAAGAAAAATCTTAAATTAAAACCACTACTCCTGACAGCCCCCCCTCCAGAATACCGCAAACTGATCACTGACACAATAGTATAGTCCGTTTCAATCCTAATGAATAGGCCCATACAAGAATCACACTTTGTAACCATCTGGAAATACTTCTACATCCTATCCTTATATAAAAGTGCCACTTCTACTGACATCTTTAACTTTAGAAGCATTGCAATATTATGTCCGTTTTCAAATGTTCTGGAAAAAATGCATAAATTCCCAGCATCTACAATACCTCCTGAATTGTAATCTCTTTTCACCATCACAGCTGGTTTCTGCCCTTGTTGTAGCATTGACACCACAGTCCACTCTTTCCTCAGTGTTATCCACAGATTCAGAAATAGTCTTCTAGTTTTGATAATTTGCCTGGACTTATTAAAAGCCTTTGATACACTGTCACTTCCTAAACTGCTGTCTAGACTCTCCCAGATTGGTTTCTCTTCTACTACTATTCAACAATTCAAACCCTACTTTTGCAAAAGAACCCAAAGTGTAAAATTTCGAGAAGTGACACCTTCTACAACTTCCTTTACAGTAGGTGTTTCGCAAGGATCACTTCTTGGTCGCAGCATATTTATCAATAACTTACCCTCAACAATAACAGCCTTCACTAATCCAATATGTTGATAATTCATATATCCTCTGCAAATTATCCCTGATCTTCAAGTAGTCACAAAATAAGCATTGTTTGCTTTTGAAATTGTCTCATTAATTAAAACCTTGTTGTCAATCCAAATAAAACTAAACTCATACTTTTCCCCCATGTTGATCACCACTGTCCAAAACCCGTTTAACATGTCTTCCAATGGTACCTCCATTAAATTAGACCACCACATAAAGCTACTTGTTAATACCATAGATGATCTACTAACTTTGATAATCACATCCAAAATGTAATAAAAAAAAATCAAAAATGATTTCCTTTACATAGAGCCTAAACTTACCTTTCAGACTATACATGGAAATCCACAGCCACTACTTATTGCCTCTCTGTTCTAACCTTTGCCTCCCCTACTTTCACTAACCTGCAAGCCAGTCAACTGTCAAAGTTTGAGCAAATCTACAACAATCCAAACCCAACCCACAGGAACTGGACCATGAAAATACTCTCTCTAAAAAAAAAATAATGTTTATTTAATCCACATTATCCGCTTTTGTCCCACAAAGGGACTTCATCATAATGAAAAAAAAATAACAGAGCAAATACATAGGCACCTTGTATACTCTTGAAACTCTTCCTACTTAATTGAATAAGTTAAGATAATTAAGGATGAATTATTACAATTTAAAGGCAAAGTGTTGAATACATTGGTTACCTCCAAGACAAACACTGACTGAAAAAACAAGACTCCTAAAATCAATGAAGGAAGTTCACAAGTTGAATAGTTCCAATCTGATTAAGATTGAAATTGTCAAAATTAAACCTCTGAAAAGTGTTTTTTCAGCTCAGTTGGACTTTCCCAGTAAACAAAGGCAAATATACAAAAAAATAATGAATAGAAGAAGTAAATGTCCATATTACAGTGTGAATTTTATGGAATTTATTGCCAGGAGAACTTCATTTGCTAGCTGAATATTGTCAGTGTCTGGACAATAGGTTTATGAAGTTAACTGCTAAACTGTGCAAGGTCTGATGCAGAATCTTGTAGAGTAAAGTGGTATTTGTCAGTGGTGTGCAAAAAAGAAGTGCAAGTCGTCAATGTTAGTCCTTTGAGGCAGACTTTTTTATAGCGTGACAAATGTTGCTTGAAATAAATATAACTAAAGCTATGAAATATCTGTCTTTAGCAATATCAGAAGTTTTGCCTATTTCCTGAATGTATCATTCCAGAAATATATTTGATATAGCATTTGTTTTCATGACACCTTTCAAATTACTGGGGGAGGGGGGAACAGATTGACACAGGCATTTACAGCAGTTCATTCCCATATGAATACCACTGTTAATTTTTTTCACGGTATTTACGATCTCCTTCAATACATTAGCAAAGCTTTCCTATCACAGCAAACTTGTTATTGGAGCAGTGATAGTATTACAACTAGATGAACCATCGTATTATGCCATTCATGCACTGGTAATCAGTGCGGAAAACATCTGCACAGCTATTGCTATGATGTTGCACAAATAATGAAAACTGAACCTCTGTTCTAAATCTTGCTCTTGAGAACTTCTGCAGAATATAGTTCATCTGCAAATCCGCAGTATTTTAGTAGTTTTGTGTGAGGCACTGGACATACAAATTCCATTAATAGAATGTGACAAGCTAGAAAATACAGGTCAAATAATGCCTTCTATATGCAGAAAGCTACATCTGTTCATTTTTTTTAAATCTGGTTTAGTTCATATAGTAATTACCTTTTTGAAATGGTTCTGGTTCCATTTTAATTGGTATTTGAATGCTCTTTTCCCTGGTTAGTAACAAAAAAAAAGAACTAGAGATTTTGTAGAATCCTAAATTGCACTTACTCGGTGTTAGTCTTTGAAGGATTTTGCTAGCATGAAATTAAGAACTTTTCCTTTTCATCAGATCTATTAATGTGTCATGAATTCCACCTGAAAACCAGCATTCTTTGTTAAGACAGTTTAGACTGGAAATAAAATATATTCTTTAAATATCCAATTAGCAGTTTTGTCTTGTGCTTTTATTAAACATCTGCAGGTCCAGTGCTTCTTACTAGGATAAAAAAGTCACATGGACAGAAGCAGCAATATCTGTGTAATAACTCATACATTCCTACATTGTGGTTCCTTGAAAAAGGAGCTCAGTGCTAACATCCCACAATGCACTACAGTAGCAAATGCAGTCATGCATTAAGGAAACATTGATATATTTGAGCATTATCTTTGGAAGTTATAATTATTAGGACATGATTGGTTGCTATCAGTGTATGCAGCACTGTAGCCTTGAATTTTAGTAACTTTTGTGCGATTTAGGATTTTACTGATCCTACTGTTACTGCTGAGTTTTTAATTGTTGGTTAATATATTAGTGTAAGCGGTTTTTTGTGTGTGTATCTGTATATATATATATATATATATATATATATATATATATATATATATATATACACACACACACACACACACACATACAGCTGTATTATTTGTGATCTAATGATCACAACGTCGACATCGGTTTGGATGACAGCAATAGATGGTTGAGATCTGCAAGAGATCAACAATTCCAAGGAAGGGGAGTATTCCCTTTTTTGGTGATTGTGTGATCTTTGAGTTAGTATAGATAATTAGCAGGGGGGTTGGGGATGCATGGGTGCTTGCCCCCCTGCAAAACACTTGCTGTTGTTTTAGCCCACTTTGGAGTAATCTCCGGAGCATGTGCACATGTTGACTTTGTTTCAACATTAGTGCCTTAATTGTGATCATTCAATTAGAAATAATAGACCCATATATATCCACACACACCCTTAGGAGACATTGCCAATAATATGGCAATAATGAGGCTGTATAATTGTGCTTCTTTGCCCTCCAGAAATGCTATGTCTGAGGGATTTTTGCTCCATGCTGGATATTTCATGTCGATTTGTGACATAAATATACCAATATGATGCAGGTAACTAAAATGACTTGTACCACTTCGACTTTGCCATACAATTTTTAGGCACCTCTCTTTTTTATATTTTCATTTTCTGTTTCGATTATAAATATTATAAAAGTTTAGTTTACACTTTCCAGAATTTCTTTTATCACCCAGTGAAAACAATGAAATAAAGATACATAGCTACCATATTTTATTTTTAAATAGAGTAAATTCTCCAAGGGATAAGAAAAAGCATGCATACATACATACATGCACACACATTCCGCAAATATACTGGCATCTAGCTGCTAAAAACAACTTTATGGAAAGAAAAATCCATTGATTTCTTATTAAATTTTTGTGCTTTGTGTATCATATGTAGACATTTTATAAAGAAGGAAACATAGTAACTCATAATGATCATGTGAATCATTTCACACTGCTATAAAACAAAATCTCTTTAGTATTTTGAAATAACTCATATAATTCTAAAACAATTTATAGTATAATTCCTGTGCATAATAAGTTCCAGTTCTAATTCTTTGAAAGTTTTTATTTTTTTTTGTTCCCATGGAAATGGAAGTAAAACCAGATGTATTTTCATACTTTGTAGATCTTAGGCATTGTATAAATTTCTATTATAGGTTGTTTCCTAAAACATAAAAATGTCATTTTTTTTAATCATAATAGTCCTTTTTTATTTAAAGTTGCATTGCAACCTTTGTGGCATTCAAAATGTTAATGACGGTCTTGGGAGTGAGAAAGAAATTCTTCTCATATTGTTGATTTTACTTTGATTTAAAACAATGGTTTGTAGCGGAACTATTATCCAACAGTTTCAGTTTGTAGGGCAATATTGTAACTATAAGAATTAATGCTATGGTTCTTAGTTGAAATGTGACAGTGTGTTAAACATGTATTTTTTATTACTTTTGATTTACTATAATAAGCTGTGGTTATGTGATTACTGCTGTTTATCCATGTTTTTTCACTTATTGTACCTGTCTTGAGAATTTCCTTGGATGACACTGAAAGCAATCTCTGAAAGCACACTGGATTTTGAAATTACAGACAGAATATTTTGCTTCACTTTGAAACCCTAGTACGACAGTTAGTGCAACAGAAAAAAAAGAAGCAAAGCTAATTCATGGAAAATAAATAGATTCAGATAAGTTCCAGAAATTCAGAATACACTTGAGGGCAAATGTTAAGGTCAGGATAAAGGTTCATTATTATTGAAAGGAAGTACCTCAGCATGACTTTAATCTTCTAGAAAACTCTTGAATGCTAAGGACATCATTTAATGTGGGATAAACTAGGGAACCATTCAGGGATATAGTTTTAGAGAAAACAGCAGTTGTTAAACCAAAGCGGCATGTCAATTGATATATAAAAGAATTGCAGACATTTATACTATACTGCATAGCAAGGGATGGCTGTGAGGGAACATCATTCAGTTAGAATTTGAATTGTCTTATCAGTGAGCAAAATTAATTCATTTTCATCTATTTGAAGCTTGCAGCACATTTGTTTAAGAAAAGGAATCCTCTGTTCTGCTACCACTGCCCGCACCTAAAGTATGTTGTTGTGCTATGAATTAATCTTTGAAATGTAAAGGTGTTCCTGCTAGTTCCTTTTAGCTGTTCTTGTGTACCATGATTCATAATATATTTGTAGATGTGTGTTCAGATATTTCACATTTCAAGGGGTCAGTGTTGTGTCCTACATAAAATGAAGCTATGCTGCAAGTCAATAAGCTGTCAAAGACCAGATGTTAGGAAACTTCTGACGGGGAGGTATTTATTGTCAGAAGGTTTTAAGGTGGGGTACATTGTTAGAATCTTAACTGCATTAATTCAAGTAGTGCAAGAGTATAAAACTAGATTTCGCAAGAAAAGGAAAAATCAGCAGTGAGCAAAAAATAGTTTTTGTTTACAGATTCATACTAGGCATGCAGTCCAGAAGACAAATGAGAAGCCTTCCCAAGTAAACCCAATAAAGATTGAATGCGATAGGCTCCCTGATCAAGGGTAGGAAGCCATGCTACACACCCAGGGGTGAATTTATAATTGTCAGTCCAATATTCCAGAGTAATTCTGAATGCAGCCAATGTGTTGTTTGATTTGTAGGAGAAGCTTATTCTGCAATTAGCAGATTCCCCTGGATTAGAAATTTACCATGGCAGTGTTCACTTTATATTTTGGTGAAGGTTTAGGCCTTTGTTGTGAGTGCTCTTCATGGTGTTTCTTTTACATCAAGCAAAGTGGGTATTTTATGGCTCTGAAGGCTGTGCACAGATTAACATGAAGGAGCATGTGTGAGAGGGAATATAATGAGAGGACATTTAATCTATCAGTGTACCTTAATGTGTTTAAAGCAATGTTTTCTTATTTAGAAATTCTGAAGCCCTTCAAGTTGGACAAGATGCTTAAAGAGGTGCAAGCTGAAAGAGACTACATTGTCTATGACTGGTCAAATGAGGGTTGTAGATAGATTATTCCTTTGCCTGGGAAGATTTTCCTTTGTAAAGCAACTCTGCTAGGTGGAAGAGTTTTCTAAGTATGACTGGCACATGGTGGTTAAAACATCGGTCGTTGTCAGCGGAGACACCAAAATTCCAAATGACCATGACAATTTTAAGGAATGAGTCTTTGATATGGTGTGAATCGGGAAATTCTTGTTTGCTAAATAAAACACCCTACATTTTGGCACTAAGCTTAAGCCCATGTTCAGGGCCTCAGGCACTAGTCTGAATGAGCCCTTATTTCAGGATGTATGTGCCTTTAGGAAAGTGTATTAAGGCACCCATTTTGTAGTTTTAGTCTATGACTTACTACATTTGCCAATCAACATCTTTCTTAACATCAGAAAAGTAGATGTTAAAGTGTAGGGGAGTAAGAACAGGCCTTGTGAAACTCCACAGATAGCATGCTTTCATGCAGAATAGCTACTCTCATTTTACATTGCGAGTCCTGTCAGTAGGGCAGTTATATATCCAGCTAATAATTTAAGAATTAATATCACGTTGTCTAAGCTTGTCAATAATACCTGCATGAGGAATTCTACTGAAGGCCTCAGCTAGGCCAAGACAAGAAATATGGATACTATGGCCTATACCAATGGCTTCTATGACCCTTAAGAAATTGAATGGTTTGACTAGACAGGTCCTAGCTTAAAAAAAACTAGATTGGTTTGGATCGAGAGACTGAAGTTTCTTATATTATTGAAGAGACATGCTATGATACTTTTCTTGACCATAAGTGATAACACTGATGAGAGATATGGGTTTGCAATTAACTGGACATGTGGTGGGGCCACATTTGAGTAGTGATGATAGTATGTCAGCCGGTCATCTGTTGGGTACATAATTGGCAGAGAGAGACTGAGGTTAAAAAGTTTCAGAAGGGTATTGAGCAAAGCTTTATTTAACATTTCTAGTGATGTAGTCAGTTACCTTGTCTGGATGCATGGAAGTGGTGTTTTGGTCTTTGAGATAGAGACGATAGAACTTGAGAAAGATAGTAGGGGAAGAAGAGTTACGTGAGTAATGGGGGGAGGGAGAACTGGGGGGAGGGAGAACTGAAAGTCAGATTAGGGAGGTGAAGTTGGAACCAAATTTCTGAGCAAGGATGTTAGCAATGACCTCAGGATCAGAGTGAGTGGAGTTCTGAGCAGAACTGAATATTACTTCTGAGATTCCTGATATAGTTGAAGAAAACTATGTGGTCGTCTTGTGGAAGTAGCAGTTTTTAATTTATTGCCTGAAATTTTTGCTAACCAATTTGTAATTCCTTTTACGGTGAAAAGAGGATATCATCTTATATGAAGCAAGTATTTTTTCCTTTTTGTTGTACAATTAGTTTATGTGGTCATTCCACCATAAAGTTTGTTTATTGAATTTTCCTTTATAGTTTTGGCATATGACAGCGGATGTTTAGATGGGAATAGAGTTTGGATTTAAATGCAGCATCTTTGGCAAGAGGTTTGGGAGGCACTGAGATTTATCTAGGTTATTCAGCAGCATTATGAGGCTGACACTGGGATAGTCCCTAAATTTAGCAGTGGTCAGTGAAGGAGTTGTGCTGGTTATGAAGACAAATATGTTATCTAGAGAGCGTATGAAACATGGTGGAGTGCAGGTGTAGGCAGTATTGCTAAAGGGAAGTCAGAAAGGTTTGCACGTCTAGAGGGGCATCGCATGATCTGGTTTAGGAGTTGGCATTTACAAAATCTAGGAATGCTGTGTGTACCAATTGCTGGTTGTGCAAATGACAAGTAATTCAAGTATGACTCTTAGTCAGCAGGGAACACTGAAGGGGGACTTATAATTTGCAAAGATATCTTGGGTGGTTTTACTAAGTGTTACCATGATCTCAAGATTTGTGTCATGTGGAATTTGGCACGAGATGAGTTTCACATGTAAATACAGAATTACTGGTGGGTCTGAATGAATGCTAAGTGCTATACCCAGGTATAGAGGAAGTCCATGGCAGCCAAGCCTCAGTGAAAATCAGATATGGATCTGCTTGATGGTCAGGAAGGCCTCAAACTCTGCGATTTTTTGATTTAATCTCTTTGTATTAAGCATTACCATATTGATGTAAACCAGACTGGAATTTGGTAAGTTAATGTGTCCAGAAGATAGGCTTTACCTAAAAAGGCTGCAAAATTTTATGCTATATGGAAACCACTGGGGGAAGGGAGAAGGGGCCACCATCTCCCAAAATAGGTTGGTCTGTCAGCTATCTCTTCCCGTACTGACACATACAGAAAGATGTTAGTTATATAGCCAATCCTTAAAGCCAGTTGTTTTGTCTCTTATTATGCCAGTCATTTTTGGTGAAGGCAGAATACTGCTTAAGACTAGCTTTTCCTGTCTCAAACATGTATGCAGACCTTCATTGTGTGTCTCTGTATCTACTGCATGGAAGAACACAAGATTATTCACTTCAAACATCAGAAAATATAGGCCATATCCATACTTAGGATAAAGGAATCTAAGGCCACATCCATACTTAGGATACAGGGATCTAAGCATGGCCACTGGTCATATCACAAATTCAGGCTCCTGAGTCAGCATACTGTCACCTGTTTCTTGTACAGCATGGTGAGGGTGTAATCTGTATGATTTTGGGGAGATGCAGGCTTTAGTCCTGGATTAAAGCATTCAGTGCTGACTTCCTTTTGCAGAGATGGGTAAGGATGCAGTTGTGAGTATAGTATCATGTATAGTTGGTTAAGGTTTGTTTGTGATGTCTCAAGGAGCCTTAAGTAAAAAAAAATGCTAGAGGTGAGTATAGCTGAAGGAACAGGAAAGGAGGCCACACTATGGGAGAGGAGTCCTACAAGCATAATATAAACAAGAGATGATCTAGTCTGATCCTATCAGTTCTTAACCTTCTACCCGTTCTGTTTAGCTGTTTTACTTTTTAACAAATAAATGTTGGAATACAAACTAGAAATATACCAGGAGAGGAAAACTGAAATGTAAATAAAGCTGATTTTAAAACAAAGCCAACTATGTTCACAATGTAATTGATGTGTTTATTGAGGCAGATGATACAGGAAAAAAATGTGGCTGCAATGACATTATATCATGATTGTAAGCTCGGGTTCTGGGCTGGTCCGCCTCTATAATTTAAGAAGGCAAAATATACTTTTCAAGTGGAGCAGACAGTTATTGCACCATATATGAGGACTGCACATTTAATGTAGAATGTTTAATGGCTAAAAAAAGTTTGGTTCAGTTAAAAAAAAAAAAATAGTCTTTCAAAAATGCATACCTATAAAAAGGTTCAAACAAAGCCTATGTATTATTTTCTTACTGAGCTACAATTTAATACACATGTATTTGCATTCATAATAAATAGTGAATGTTTAATTGTCCAACATTTTACCCTGTGTGACCCATTCACATTTGAGGAACAGTGCCTAACATCTTATATGTGATAGTTAAAAGGAAAAACTACTACAAAATGGACCATGTCCAGCAAAATAAGAATCCAAAAAAAATGCAATACAACCCTGGGAAAGAGAAGGTTTAATTACTGATGAATTGCTAAGCTTATAACAGCATACCATCCAAATTTAATTGGAACATGTTTGCTCCATGTTAAAATAATCAGACTTCATTTTGAATGCAATTTGAGAATTACAAAACGTTCCTCTATAATGAATGCAATGGGCAGTGTCTAGGACAGCATACTTAAAGGCACATTTGCGCAAATTACTTTGTGTAGAACACGTTATACAACTCTGGTGTAACAGTGCGCCCCTCATGTTGCATTCTCTAATTTTGAATTATGCAAGTCATTTTCCTTTTTTTGGCAAACTCGATCTCTTAGAGTGACACGATGGAGTATAATTTTACTACATCGGCTAAGTGCCAAATTTACCTTAATCAATCTTGCAGCTGTTTTGTTTACTACTTATAAACAAACTAGCAATTTTTATCATTATGTTATTCTGTAATGAAAGCCTTCACCTCTTATATATGAAAACTTCAGTTTAAGGCAATGACTAAATGTCGTCTTAGGGGTCGTCACAATACGATTTGGATTTCTGTTGTGACCTTATGTCAATTAACCATTTCTGACTGACTTAAAATAAACCTGACGTTACAAGGTTATAGCTTTACAGAAATGCATTCTTAACTTACTGGTTGTGTCCACATACTATTCTAACTGTTACAAGGTATTCAGAAATATTTGCCGTGCTGCAGCAGAGCATTAAATATCAAGAATTCTCAACACCACATGACCTGTAGCTGCTTAGCTTCATGTTTGGATGAGCATAGCGCTCACAGTATGAGAAAAGGATGCAGAGTAAATTAGTGCTGACACATTACAGGAAGTGATCATGCTAGGGAGAACTGTAGGGAAGGGATTCCGTTACTTCATGTGGTCATGTCAGGACAAAGGTAAAGATGCTTTATGATGCTGTGCTCATTCACATGCGCAACAAAATGCATCATCTGTGCAACTCAGGTACTGTAAGCAGGTCAAAAAGGGCCAGCAAAACAAAGTCCCAACATAGAAGTGGAAAGGATGAGGGAGATAGGAAGGATAGAAAAAGGGGAATTGCATGCAGAGGAAAATACAAAATAGTAACCAAAAAAACCAAGAAAAGCATAAATGGAGGAAAGGAGGACATATTTGTTGTACAAGCACCTATATATTTATTGAGGATAGTCTGAATGAGCACAGGTACCCTGTGTGTGTATGTATGTGCATATATGTGTGTGTGTGTGTGTGTATATATATATATATATATATATATATATATATATATATATATATATATATATATATATATAAAATCTCTATTCTGTTTTCTGTTCTGTTGGAGATTTAAGAGGTCTCTGCTAGGGTTAGTTAAAAGTTACCAAAGAATTCAATTGCAAACTGTGAATAGCATCAGTTAATTAGTGGGGGAGCTGAGAAACAGCATTGCTCTTTTATTTAGAAACAGTGGCAACTGGTGACTTCAAATCAAAGGGGGGGCTGCAGGATACAGTTGAATTGGTGGGGCCAACTAGAAAGGGGCAGAGCTATGCTCAAAAACCACAAAACCTAGGACTTTAATTAAATACACTGCCCTGGGTGCCAAACTGTCATTATGAGAGTCCAATCAAGACAAAATGAAGTGTAGAAGAATAAAAATATTTCAATGCATTGGCTACATGACAGCTTACTTAATATCTAGATGGAAACAAAAAGATTGTGAGGCATGAAAAAATAAATTACTTTTTAAATACATTACTGGAATGCCAGTCAAAATCAAGTATAAAGAAACAAGCAGCACTCAACTCAAACCACTTCTCCTTGCACTGCAGTTCTAATTATAATTTATATTCAGCTTTATAAAAGTACCAAGTAACATGCTGAAAGTAGCAATCTCTGTGATACCCCAACTTGTAAAAATGATTCTTAACCAAAAAAGACCTGCTGCCTGACAACAGCTATTTACTTGTTTCATGGGGAAAACTTGATCAAAGTAAAAAATGAACAGCAAACAAGAAATAAGCTCAAGATAAATTGCTTAAAGGATTACTGCACAGGTTATGGACCACACATGATAGATTGGCATTCTGTTTAGTTTGTGGGTAAAGCCTGCAAAGATGACTGCAAGTCTCCAACAAATGTAACGAGCTTCTGAAAATACTGCAATCCTGTCCTTTATTACAAATACTGTCATATGCATTTCAATATCTAAAGCTTATACGTTATCTAGTTATGTAAATATTCTCTGCATGGCAACAACAAAAAGCCTTTCAATGTTGGTAATTCTTTAACAGTATGCTTATTAAAGCTTACTTGCATCTTCACAATCTCCGACAAGCTTACCTGATGGTCATTAAAGCATTGCTACTTAAACACAGAGCAACAGGCATTGCAACAACATGCATTTTCTGAATAATAACGAGCATAAATCAACAGTAGAAAAATATGACCGAGAACTCGGACATTCAGCAAAATCAAGGACAGATGAAAAGCCACTGTAGTACTTATTTCTACCTTGGATGGGAGGATACTCTGCACACTTACACTGCATAACTGCTCCTTGTTTTGCTTGGACACATTCAGAGTCACTACATGGGGGAGTGGGGTACAACAAGTATGTCACAATTTGGAATGTCTCTGGCTGACTGTGTTGGCCCTGACACATGTATCATACCTCTCAACCTCAGAGCAAGACATCTGGACAAAGGCATAAATAGAAGTGGGACAAAGGCCCAAAAATAATGATAATTTTAAATATTGCTCTTATAAACTTAGAAAGATAATAGAATAGTAGATCTTGCATTAGTATGAATTTTCTGAAGGGTATGAAATCTGAAACTCAAACGTCTGTCATGATTTTCTAACTTCTGTCTGTAATGATTTGCCACTAATTTGCCAGAAAACCACAATTTTATGAAAAATAGACCAACACATGATGCAAAAAATATAAAATAGCCACACAATACAGCTGGGAACCTGTCAAAGAAGGCACACTTTTTAATATTAGTACTGTTAAGTTGAGCAGCTGACAAAATAAGAGAATCTACATGCATTTCTGAAATAAAAGTAATCTATAACTCTGATCATTACAATTATTTATTAATTGTAAACCCTCCACATTTTCTTCCGAAATTGCCATTTTGCAGAGGGATTATTAGGGGGAGAGCCACATTTTAAACCAAAGTTAGGGACAGTTGAGAGGTTTGGATATACCTAATTCTATAAAGCGATTTATTTGCGCATACCTCTCAACCTCTTAACACAGGAAATCTGGACAAGGCCAAATATATTGGGGGAACATACAGATAGTACTAAAAGTTGCTCTTGTATGAACTAAGACAGTTGACAAAAGAAGGTCTTGCTTTAGCATGCATTTTTCTGAAGGGTATGAAGTCTGAAACTTGTCTGTCATTATTTAGTGACTTCATTCCTAAATGATTTGCCAGAAAACCACACATTTTAAGAGGAACAAACCAAAAATAAGAAGCAAAAATCTATTCATTCTGCAAAAATCTGGACAGTGGAAAGGTATAGTTCAGCTGGGGCTGTCTTTGAGTTTGCCACCCTACACCCCTCTCAAACTCATGGTTGAATGGGGCCTCCCCTGCAGCCATTCCAATGTGCCATTACTTGGCTACTTTACCCCATTTACCATAAACGCTGTAATATGCATACTGCTTTACTTCTGTGATGATGTGGATTTCATTTAAAAGTTTTATTTTACATTTTACAGCACAAACACTAATAAACATCTGCTAAACAAAGCAATGCAGTCTCACAATGAAAATAGACTTGGCATTAAAACATCTCTGCCCTTGAAACTCACATTCATTGAAACAGCATTGAAACCCACATCCAAAGAAAATGCATCTGACCAGTGGCAGATAAAGATAAACTTTGGGCTGTTTTCAAATCATAGGCCCCTTGTACACGAAACATACATGTGTTCTTTGATAAACCTTCCTGATTGTATTAAATTATATTCCTTGTATAATACAGTACAGTTATTAGAGGACATTTTAAATTTATTGTTTTGAACATTTTTCCAGTAATCAATGAAACAAAATGCATGCACTAATAATGACAAAACTGCCCAGTTCAGAATATTTCCATCATAAAAGTCTACTCAAATTTCTACAGTTCACCAGTATCAGTAAATATACACAAACTCTGCAGAAGTAAAAGTCATATAAATAATTTCACATTAAAGAGATCTGTAACTAATGAAGAGGTTGCTGCTAGCAAACAACTTTATATTTCATTGTTTCATGTACAAATGGTGCCTGTTGTCCTTGTGGAATAAATTGCCCATGTTACATAAAAAAATGATAAGCTAGTAATATTGCAATAGGGAATGGATGGCAAAATGATAGGTTGATAGTTACTAGGTATCTCTGCCAAAGAGGACATTCTCAGGTCTGCAGCATCCACCGCCTTCAAAAGTACAATACAGTACAGTATCAGCAATGCATCTACATACTGTGGGAGTAAAACCCACAACCTTCTGCATCGAAAGCAAGTACACTACCTGTTGTGCTATTAACAATGCAAGCAAACTCAGCATAAGTAGCATTAAACTTCTCTTCCCCTAAAGCTCTTAGCTCCTTGTAAAATCCACTCGACACTCAACTTTGCAGCACATGAAATCTGGAAAAAGCCAAAATTATTGGGGGGGGGGGCGACAGAAGCTCAAAAACCAGGGACACATTTTAAACATTGCTTGTATAACCTTGGAAAGTTGCTAGAGTAAAATGCTGTTACCGCCATGCATTTCACTGCCAAGTCTTGAACCCAGGACCCTATGCACTACAGTCAGAGCAACATACCACTATGCCAAATCAGCTGTTTATTGAAAAACAGGAAGACAAACTTAAATGGCTATCATTTAGTGACCAGTTCTTACCATAGCTCTCAAAGTCTTAGCATAAAATACCTGGACAAAGCCAATAATTGGGGAATACAGCCACCAAACATATTTATTGAATTCAGTTCTTACCATAGCTTTTTAACCTCTTAGCACAAACAATCCTGCACAAAGCCAATAATGGGGGAATACATCCCCAAAAATAGGGACAAATTTCAAATATTGATCTTGAAACTGAAATTGCTAGAATAAAATTTTTGTGTTACCGTGTACTTTCTCAAGAATATGAAGTCTGAAATTCAAATGTCTGTCATCATTTAGTGAATTCAAAATCCATAAAACCACAGATTTTATGAGGAACAGAGCAGAACAAAAATATGAGGCAAAAATCTGAATGCTTTTCGCAAGTGGTGGTGGGTAGGGAATTCAGGCTCTTGCTACCTACACCGAAGGTTGAGGGTTTGAGCCTGACTTACTGTCTTTAGCTACCAGTTATAGTTAACTGGGGAATTACACACGCACACACTCTTCCCATCCTCCAGTTATAAGTCTGCAGCTCCAAATAAATAAGCCAGCCAGTTCTGCTCTGAGTTCAGATTGCTTGGTGCTGGAATGCCATACATGTGTGTGCTGCCTCTAGATCATTTTGAACATGCACAGACTGCAGACCTTGCAGTCTGATCCCCTTCCAGTCTATGCGGTTGTAACCACATAGACTGCTGGGGCATCTGTAGGCTGCTGCCTTCTCTCCGAATCTGGATTGGTTAAACAGCAGTCTGGATTCAAGTTTCTGAGCATGCATTTGTGGAGTTCCAGAATTTTTTTTTATTTTGGTTTACAGCTGGGGATTTTTCTTTTTATTTTGGTTTACTGCTGGGAAGGAGGGGCTGTAGTCCAATATCACAAGCCACCACTGTTTAGAAATATCTGTATTTAGCTGAAGTGTTTGTGTGGCCGACTTGCTCTCAATATCACTCATCTCTGTCTACATTTAATTTTGATCTAAAGCTCTTCATTTAAGGTTTGATCACATCTATTTTATATCTTATTCTAGTATTACATTTGATTTGTTTTAAGTTTTCTGTTGTGTTGGAGTTTTAAGAGTTCTTGGCTAGGGTCTGTTAAAAAAGTTACCAAAGAATTCCTTTGCAAACCATGAACAGCACCAGTTAATTAGTGGAGGGCGCTGAGAAACAGCATTGCTGTTTTATTCAGAAATATGTGTATTTAGCTGAAGTGTTTGTTTGGCCTGCTTGCTGTGAATATCGCTCATCTCTGACTGCATTTTGTTTTGATTTGAAGCTCTTCATTTAAGGTTTGATTGCTTTTATTTTGTGTCTTATTCTAATATTATATTTCTTTTGTTTTAAGTTTTCTGTTCTGTTGGAGTTTTAAAAGTTCTTGGCTAGGGTCAGTTAAAAAAAAAAGTTACCAAAGAATTTCTTTGCAAACTTTAAATAGCATCAGTTAATTAGTGGGAGGAGCTGAGAAACAGCATTGCTCTTTTATTTAGAAATATCTGTATTTAGCTGAAGTGTTTGTGCGGCCTGCTTGCCCTGAATATCACTCATCTCTTGTTGCATTTTCTTGTGTTCTTAAATTTTGTGGCTTTTCAGTTGCCCTCCCCCTACTATAATTCTTATTTTGGACACTCCTCCCAGTCCCATCTCATCAGCTCATTCTACTGAGTAGTGAGAGATCATATGGGAAGACCCACACCCTTAGTTTCTCAGCCTTGAATTGTCTCGATTCCTCCCTTCCCACTTGACCTAAAAAAGAAATGTACTTTATTCATCTGCTTTTAGTGTATTTGTGTTTCTTCCTACTTTATTTTATTTTGCTTTTGCTCTTAAAAGTATTCATTTGCATTTATTACCACTTGTTAGTAGCCTGATTAAATTGTAATTGTTATTCTAAGCCTTTTGGTTTAAGCACTTGGGCCTCAGGCTAGTTGTTTTACATTAAGAATGTTTGTGGTCTACACTCTTGTGGCTGAGAGGTAGCTTACATCCTTATAAGTTGGGAATTACTGGTTGAAGGCTTAGTGAGTCTGTTATTCTAAAATTGTTTTAGTTTTGGTTTAAGCACTTGGGCTTCAGGCCAATTATTTTAGATTAAGAAGGTTTGTGGTCTACACTCTTGTGGGAGGAGAGGGTAGATTCTGCCCTGCTGAGCTAGGAATTGCTGGTTGAAGGCTTATTGTGCCTGCTTATTTGAACTGTTTTTTTCTGAAATTGGTGTGCTTTGTTTGCTTTAGCACAGCCCTGCTGAATTTAGCTCTGTTTGTGTAACATGACCACTAACCCAGGCCATCTTTTTTGGAGAGGGTTCCCCTACACTCTAGTGGCAGGAGGGTGCAGTTAGAACTTGTCTGACTGAAGGTTGTTGGAACAGGGCTCAGTTTTGAGCTTTTTTATTGGTTAATTGGTTCATGTGTTTAAATCAGTTTTCTCTTGTTTGCTACTGTTATATTTAAGTGTGTATCTGCTTTCCTGTGTTAAGCCAACCTAAACGGAGTTTAAATATCTTTATCATAGTCTGGTTACAGGTTTTGCTGTATCCAGATCTGTTTGTGTGATTCCTGTGCTTATTGCTACACCATCTTGTGTTGGCTGTGGCCTGCCTGTACTTAGTTGGGAGTAAGTGAACTGGTTGGAACTGGTCTGGCATAGGGTGTTGAGCTAAGAGCTCGGGGACAAGAGTTGATTGGTCAATTCCAGTGTTCTACTTTAGTTTCATTTTTGTAGTATTTAAACCCTGTGTTTGCATGGGTGTGTGCTTGTTTGCACATCACACACTGCCTCTGTGCTGTTTTAACCCTTATTGAGGTATCTGAAGTGCATTTGTTTCCCTTAACAGCGCTTCTGTGTAAGTGAGGCCCTCGCTTACAGCTACTGTATTGATTTTATCCAGCCCTACTCTCGCCTATAGGTACTCTCCTCAGATAGTACCCACTCTACTATTCCTGACCTTCCTTCCACAGATTCTGACGACCATGGATGGACAATTTCTTATGGTTTCTCCTTCTAGTCTCATTGATATGAGCATCCATCCTGAGACAGTGTAGAAACTGCCTTATGTACATGGGCAACCCTCTACTACCACCACCCAGGAACACAATGTGTGTGAGATGCAGTTACATTAAGAACTTGGAATCCTTGCTGTCTCAGTCACAATACATCTGGCACTGAGAAGGTTGTCTGCACAAACACTATGAACGCCACGAGTACTAACCCTACCCACACCCGTACAACACACTCCTACATATGCGAAGGTTCTCAACAAAAGCATACCTAAACAAAAGAAATCTCTTTACCAAAAACACACACACATCACAACCCACAGCACCAAGCATCACACACAGTACACACACTTCTCTCCGCCTCTAAGGCCCAGCCACAAACCCGACATACTAGTCATAGGGAGACTCTATCGTGAGACACACAAGTGCTCCTCACCAGGCTAGACAAGGAGAAAGTCACGGTAAGTTGCTTGTCAGATGCTAAAATGCACCATATCACACATGCACTCTTAATAGGTACTGTTAAGACTCTGTTATAGTCCATTGTTGTGTGAATGACTTGAGATGTACCTCTCAGGATTATATGATGAGAGATATGATTGAGCTTGCTGAATGTGTGTCCCAGGTAGGTATGTCCCTAGCCTTAAGCAACAGCCTATTATCACACAGAATGATGACTCAATACAAACAGAAAATGATTGTCTTTAACAATTGGCTTACTTTCTGGTGTCATTCCAAGGGGATCCAGTACATTACAGCCCAATAAGACATGATTGACAGACCACGATGCTTTGCCAAAATGGCCTTTATCCGTCTCCCCTGGGCTTCAGTCTTCTGGGAAAGGCTCTTGCCTCCCCCATAGTGCATTTTTTAGACAAAGTCACGAGCACAAAATTACCAACACGAAAAATATTTCTAAATGAAATTTAAAGATCATGCTGCTAAACTCTAAGAATCTTGGCATGAAACTGCACTCACTGCAAGCATTCCTTGCCCTGGAGAATGTTGACATTTGTGCAGTCACTAAAACCTGGTTCAAAGCAATGGAGAGCACCCCAGCCTTACCAGGTTACTCATCTTACCATACTTTCAGACCCCAAATGGAGGGATACAAAGTTAAAGGAGGTGGAGTTTCAATATTTATCAGAGACATGCACACCTCCAGGCTGGTCAAAACATTATGACGCACAGGAGACACTCCAAGTGCAGTTAACTCTTGACAAAACACCTATTTAAATCATGGCTAGCTACAGACCCCCAATCATGATTCAGGATGCCCACTTACACGTATCTGGACTTACTTGAATCCATCAAGATTCAACTCTGTACCCTGAACCTGGGTGACTTTAACTACCCAACCATAGAATGGAAGACCTATTCTAGCCCAAACTTGAATGCCCAGCGATTTCTTGAATTCATCAATGCCAGTGCATTGGATCCAGCTGGTCAACACCCCTATGAGAAGTGAAAATATCTCGGACCTGTTCCTGATCAACATGAGTAGCCACTATAGCACCCCTACAGTGTCATCCTCCTTGGTAAGATCAGACCATAAAGCAATCACTTACGAAGTCAACATCTCCCCTGACCCCCCCCTTTGTCAGGGTCAAACAAAAAAAATCTTTTCCAAAGCTGGTTACAAATTCCTGAGAGCAGGTATAAGCAGCTTCACAGCAAACCATCCCTTCAGTTGGAACTAGCACTAATGTCCAAGTCTACACCAAAAAATATATATATATATGCGCACCTACATAGCTGCATGGACTGAGCAATACCTGACCAGGACCAAATCATCTTCGTCAAGGAAGACTGAACCTGTCTGGTGGACAGCAGCAATAAACAACCTCATAAAAGAAAAAAATTGCTGTCCAAGACCAAGAAGGAGCAGGTGCCAAGTTGGAAGCAATCTCTCCTTTATCTGAACAAGCAAATAAGGTCACTGGTGAAATCCTCTAAGGCTAACTTTGAGTCCAAATTGGCCACATCCACTAAGGACAGTCACAAGGCCTTCTTCACATACATCCACAATCTCAGAGGTAACACCTAAATCTGCTCTGAACTGGTGATCAGTAACACCACATACACAAACTCCGTAGATATAGCCAACCTCCTGGCAGACAGGTTCAGTGAAAACTTCACCCCCCCTCCCCCCAGCAGTAAACCAGGACATCCCCAGCACCTGCCCCCCTCCCCTCATCACCAGGGAGCAGGTCTTTAATGCCCTCTCAAAGGCAAAAAATAGTCTCATTGGGACTGAACAACGTCCTCCTCTATGTCCTACTCAGGCATGAGCTCTCAGCTCCATTAGGCAGTGTATTCACCCAAAGCATGAGTACCGGCTTCATCCCAGCCAAATGGAGGACAGCCACTGTCACCCCTCTACACAAAGATGGAGCATCTACTGACCTAGGCAGTTATAGGCCCATAAGCCTAACTAACCAGATCTGCAAGGCCATCGAATGCATTATCATGGACCTTATAAACATGGACATTAGCAACCTCCAGACACTTGACCCCACACAGTTTGGTTTTGTCAAAGGGAGATCATGCCTGTTAAACTTGGTTGACTTCTTCAAAACAGTCACCAAAGACATAGACAAGGGGAAAACACTGCACACCGCCTACCTTGACCTAGCCAAAGCCTTTGATATTATTCCCCACTCTGGCATAATAGATAAACTCTCACAGCTAGGCATCAGGTTCTATGTTACCAGATGGTTAGCTAACTGGCTCACTGCTAGAGCTCACTCAGTCAAAATAGGGAAGCCAACTCTAGTAGTAGAATCGTAATGAGCCATACACCCCTAGGATTGGTCTTGGGGCCTCTACTGTTTGGGATATACTTTTTCTGAGGTGCAAGCCAAAACCAGTGTTCTGTGGCTGACCAAGTTTGCAGATGATTGCAAGCTAGGTGCTGTCTTAAATTCCCATAGTTATGTGAACATCCTCCTGGATGGCCTTACCAAAACTAATGACCGGTGCCAGAAGCATGGCCTCAAACTGAATGCCACTCAAAAACCTATAACCTAAGAAGTCAAGCCAGATCTAATCCTTTCCTACAAACTTTTTCTATGTACTGTCCCCAAAACTATGGGCCATCACTTTCTCCTGATTTAACTGATCACACAAATAACCCCCAGTTTAGTCCACAGTTTATACAATGTTTACTAAACCAGTTTCAATGCATCTGTTCATTTAAAGGGCATGACATATGAACTGATATATCTAACTGTGTCATACCTTTACCTCCCATACATCTGATTCACCTGATTAAATCACTTGACTTAAACTGTGCTTTAGCTTACCACACCATTACTGCTCTACACCCCCCTACATATTTATTCTAATCCCTTCTCACATCTTACTGGTCTTTGTTAGCTTTCCTGACCAGATATCTACTACCCATAGTTCCAGCACTCCTACTTCTCTTACTTTAACTCCATCTTTCTTTTCTATTCCACTTATGTAACTGTTCATATATTTGGTTTGTTAGCTCTTTTTTATTTATCCTTTTCTGACCAGGTTAGTAGCCTATTTTTAGGAGAGACCCAAAGTGGTATAAATAACTAGGGGAAATGTGGACACTACATCAGGGAACTTCCCCCTACTCTTTTTAATATGTGCGGTAGGATCTTTTACATCTGCTTGAGTTACCACCAGCTATGGCAGATGGGGCCTTGGTTCCAGGCCTCATCCAAAGGATGACTAACTCAAGAGTGCTGAACCCCCTTATGCTGCACTGCAGTGTTTGCAATTCATCTCCCTGCTATGGGAATAGAACCCACAAGCTTCTGCACCAAAGGCAAGTGTGCTGTCTGTTGTGCCACTGACAGCTTGGCATTTAGTGCAGAGGATTAATGCTGTGAGTTGTATTTCCTGTGGTACAGGGTTTGATTCCATCAGTCCTCATTTGCCTATTGTCTGACCTTGAGTATGTCCCTTAACCAGACATTTTCTCCCTGGTCGCCCCGTGAAAAGGGACTGTCTCTTCACTGGGCTTAACTGGTTAACAAATGAGTATTATTATTAGGAAGTTCATCAATGAAGAGGTCTTCTGCATCTTATCTGTTTATATACTGTTTTCTAGATTGTCCTATTCATACATGTAAACCATTGTTATTTGTATACTGTACATGGCTTTGTTGTATTATCATGTAACTTGGGCTGAGCCTTTAATTGGTCATTGTTTGTTCCTTGTTGTGTTGTTTGTATATACAGGAGTCCAACAGGTTGCTGTTTCTGTCTTGGCACTGTTTAACAGAATAGGCATCACTCACACTCTTGTCTACATAGTGCCAGACATCTACTTTATATAAGGAGTCATAATAACGGCTGGCAGGTATTCCTCAAACTCTCTTGGTGGGATGTAAAGGAAAATCCTGATCTCTCTGTCATGGAACAGGCAGGATCCCTGCTGAACCCAGTCCTTGAAAAGACTGGGTCCATTCAACAGGTAGTTTGGATGTATGGAGCCGGATGTCTGTATTTTGCATTTATGAAGCATTTCTCAACTGGTTTCTTCCAAGTGTGACATCCAGGTCAAACAAATAAGATGAGAGAGGAAGAGATGCAGAATAATATGCATACATGGTAAAAAAGCAAGGCCCTCGGCTGGGGGGGGGATGTGGCAAACACTCCTTATCTGACGACAGATGATGTCGGGTATACTTTAGACTGCAGTCTGTGGACAGTTATACACTGTCAACTTCCACCCCTCTACTGTACCTTTGTGCTTAATCGAATCAGTTGATTCACTCTGGGGGGGTGGCAAACACTCCTTATCTGACGACAGATGCTGTTGAGTATACTTTAGACTGCAGTCTGTGGACAGTTACACACTGTCAACTTCCACCTCTCTACTGTACCTTTGTGCTTAATCGAATCAGTTGATTCTCTCCTAGTGAATAATATGTCACTGCACTCTTATACAGTTGTAGATTAAGTTCATGAAAGGTGCTGTGGTAGCGTTGTCACCTCACAGTAAGATGTCGTCCTGTTTGATTCTCAGCTAGAGTGTCGTCTGTGTGGAGACATGCATGAATGGGCGTACCTTCGTTGAAGGTTGTGCATCAGGGCTGGCAACTCAGCACGTAAAAATCTACTGCCAGTCATTAGCGGACCGGAGTTCCGCTGTGGCGACCCCTAACTGGGAAAAGCCGAAAGACACAGCATTAATCTCATGAAAACACACACACACACACACACACACACACACACACACACACACACACACACACACACACACACACACACACACACACACACACACACACACACACACTCTTATCCATTGCCATACATTATTAACTGCTTGCTAAAAACACTGGATACATGCTGCGAATTACAATATAGCATAGTAATAGACATAGAATGTGGAAGAACCCTTTGTGTTAAATCATGGCTAGTTTTTTTTTGTAAATTCAATGACTGAAGATAATTTACTTTTTTGCAAAAGAGCTCTGTACCGATGAACTTCCTAATAATAATACCAATTTGTCAACTATGTAGGCCTACTGGAATGTTGGCAAATCTGGTATGATAACTCTGGGAGGTATCCAAAGAAAGTTCACCAAGATCATTTTGAATGTTAGTCATCTTCTATACACAGCAAAGTTAAAGAATATCAATTTATATTCACTCAGTTACGTGGCTTATAAGGTTTTCCATGATGAAGAAGTTTGTGTATTTTTGGACACCAAACTTTGAGTATAAATGTTCCCTAAGGGGTGGAGATTATACTTTTAAGATCACTATATGCAAGACTTCATTAATAAAAAGTACATGTCCCAGTCAGTGGTTAGCTTAGGCTATATATATGTATAAAAGTTAGTCTCTATATATTAAAAAAAAACTCTTGATAATTGGATCAGGTATTTAGTCTTTTCAGTAACTCCTGAGTCTGTGTTTTGAATGACCTTTTCACCTTTATGCAGTAATCATGAACTATGAGCTATGTGCATGGTCAACAACATTAAGCATGAGTTCCATGTCTCTCTACCATACTGACCTCTTGCTGTCTCTTTAACCTGACTCTTTCTTCCTATAGCCCTGCTGCTACCTCCTTTCTACCCTGTAGTCAACCTACTCTACTAATAGTCTAAAAAAAATTTCTCATGTGTTTACATTTTTGTCATCTTTTACTGCCACATTTATATCTGATTGTAATAATTATCTCTGTTTTTTCTTCTTACAATGTGACTGTACTGCTCATATCACTCTGTTATATGAATTATTATTTACTTTGGTATGTAATTAATGTGGAGCTTTTCTCCCCGGGCCTCCACTGAAAACAGACTCTTTATAGGGCCAGTGGACTTTTCCAGTTAAATGCAGTAAATGAATAAACTTGATGGTCAAGATGTTTATGAAAACATAAAATTTATGACAAGATAAATATGCAAACAAAAATGAATCTCTTTACCTGTACTAGAAAGAGGTCAATATCAATACAGTTGTGTTTACCACAGTGCAAGCTTTAAGATGAAATCTTTTAATACTTTGTATGTTTATTAATGCAAGTATGAATAAGCAATATTTGACACCTGGAGATGTCAGTGGGATGTAACTGCAGAAACACCTGGAGGCGTCACTCAGCTGTAACGAGTTTAGGTAAAGAACAATATCCTCTCCCATCCATCCTATAGTTATATGCACATACAGACCCTCTACAACTTCCACATTCTACCTCATAATCCTGGCCAGTAGCTATTATTTTATAAACCTACATATCTCTTCTGTAATGTGCTGGCAAAAACTAGCAATAACATTCCTGTAACTGATTTCATAAATTTCTATCAGAAAATCGCACAACTTGTTCTCCCAAGAAGCGACTTCTTTATCACTTGTGGCTGATTTAGTCTGCCATTAGCATTTGCCACAGAAGCTGCAGCATTTGTTTTCATTAGACCACAAATAAATTATTTAGTCAGTCATTTCATAAATTGATCCAATACGATCATTATTCTTAACTGTTTTTTTTTCAGTGAACTGCTATCATTCACAAATAAAGGTGTCTGCTGTGCAGGATTTACACAAAAATGTTCTTGCAACACTACTGCTGACACAGTACGTGCATATGCATATGTTTAATATTAATTTCAAACTTTGTGGCTTTCATATATGGTGAAGTGATTATGGCTAAGATTAAAACATTTAACATTGGCCAGCTCATGATAAACCACTCCAGAGAGTTTATTACTAACTTGAAGCCACAATTTATGTAAAAAATTCAACACTGATGACTTTTCAAAGAGGATTTACACACTTTTCTCTCTCGCCATTCTTCTTGAAGTAGTTGTGGTTACTGTGGGTTTCAGCTACTGGTTTTCATACCCAGACAGAATCTACTGTTTCAATTAAATCTTGTTATTTTTCATACTGATAACTGTCAAGCTTGGCCTCCTTTATTGAAACCATAGATAGAACTGTTTGGCAGATGATGTTCTACACAGGTCTGTATCTTGCCAAATTATTTTATATTTTGGAGATAGTAAATCATTTGTTGTGACTGAGAAAACTGGTTTGTGAATGCTGTGTAATTTAACCTTTAGAGATTTCTTTTGCGTAGGTAGTTTATTTTAATTAGTGTGGAAATACTTGACCTTGTTATCCAAATGATTACTGCTGCCCTCATTAGGAATGTCATACTTTTGGGATTTAGCACGTCACAGAAATACACCCCAATCAGTGTTACTTCAAATAAATGTTGGAGACGGACATACTCCTTCTGTAGCCAAACAGTAGTCCTCACTGTTTAAATTCAGTCTACAGTATAAATAAAACTGACAGAAAATCAAATGATTGACACCATAGAACGTTGAGTCTATCCCAACTTTATGAACTAAGCCCGATTCCAATCACATTTATTTATATGCAAGTCTCTTAACAGAGAACGTTAAGAGCACTTATGGAACAGTCAGTTCTGCAAAGTGATTATTATTTATTAATCCTTTGTTGACTAAATTAGTCCCACTATTCTTGTGGCTTGGGGTCTCCCCAAGGTGGTATTTTTACCACTGGGGGAAATTTGGCCAGGGCATAGGGGAGCCTTCCCTATTCAGTAGGTGTCATGGGTTCTTTTACATTCACCTGAGTACCAATAACTCAAGCAGATGGGACCTCAGTTTAATGATTCATCCAAAGTACAACACACACAGAAGCACAGCACCCTTCTAATGCTGAACTGCACTGTGACCAGCGGATCTGCTCAGTGTAGGAATGGAACCCACAGCCTTTTGCACCAAGAGTGTGTGCGCTACCTGTTATGCCACTGATTATTAGTAGTAGTACAAAGTTACCACCAGAAGGAAATAAGGTATTTTTTCCAGCTCTGCTCCTCCTATTATTGTTTGGCACATAACATGTTCCTTTTGTTCAACAGCTGCTTGTAAAGCTAAAAATTGAGTGCCTATGTTAGTAACACTCATTATACTCACCTGTAATATGTCAGTATATTACAGACTGAATTTCTTGAAAAGGAGAGGTTGTTCTATAACTCTTAATATACTTAAGGCTGATAGACATTACTGTAGACGGATGTCAGATATGACCATCATTACTTGCCTACTCAATCATTGCCAAAGTGTATTTGTAGCTGCACACAATTTCCTTATATCATTTTTTGTCATGAATGCTACTGCTCCATTATTGTTGCTCAACAGGTAATGCACGTGCCTTTGCTGTAGAAGGCTGTGGGTTCTATTCCCACACTGATAGCTGGATTAATTTGCTTACACTGCAGCATAATGTGGGGTGGGGTGCTGCTACACTTCTGTGTGCATCTCCCTTCAGAGTAGAAGTTAAACTGAGGCCCTGACTGACTGAGCTGGTGGTAGCTCAGGTGGATGTAAAAGATCTAACGCCATTTATGGAAAGGAGTAGGGGAAGTTTCCCCAACGCAGTGGCCAGATTTCTCATAGTCAGTATGAATACCACCTCATAACTCCTCTGAAAAGAATTGGAGTAATCTGGTCAACAAGGTGTCAACAAATAAATAAAATAAAGTTAACATGCCCCTGTAGAATAGAAATGGATATAAAATACTACAATAATGACTGTTTGCTGACTCAGAGGATGCTAATATGAGGATATACTTGTGCTGAGTGATGAAAAGGCATAGCTTCAGCAGGAGTCAGAATCGAAAGTTGGTTTGATAAACCAAGAAAGTTAAATCCATTTAAATTTATAACCAGAAGTAAAGGAAGTGCTTCCTGTTATTCATACTCTAGAATGATAGTGGAGCCCTACAGGAATACCCCCTTTTCTTGGAAAAGACCACTCAGCTAAACAAAACATTATCACTTCAGAAGGAGAAAAGTCTTTACAAAGGCAGGTACCTCCAGAAATACATGTTTACATGCTTCAAATTAGTACTGCAGGCATCTACAGGACTGTGCCTGATTATTCTGATATGCCTGTGGGTTATATGTATGATAGAAAATGCTACTGATGACCTGTGAGAACGGAGCCATTAGTAAGATTTAAAGAAACACAAAAAACACCAAAGGATATTATTAATCTGTTGGGCCTGAACTGCTTGGATGTATTGACGTACCAGAGGTAGTACAACAACTTTGATTGTTATATTTCCTGGCCATTTTCTCTATATGCGGATTAAATGTGACTTGAGTTGATGCTAATCTGAAGCCATATTTTTTTTTTTTACTCTTGTGGTTCACAGAGTTTTCTGGCAAGGGCTTACCAAAAAAACTGGAATACTAGGAGGGTCTGATGCAATCCAAAGTGAAACATTTTGTTTGTGTTTCTTATAGTGCTTATTTCTTTGTGCTGATGGGGAGGTGGGAGTTAGTTATATGCCCAGTACTAACTCATGGTGGTTGAATCCAAAACAAGAACAATACAAAACAGGAGACTTCAAGCTCCAGAACCGTTATCAAAGTATTAAAAGTGATAAAACTGTTAAGAATAAAGCATTAACAGAAAAGGGGAGAACAACTTCTTGTGAACAGGAACCTAGTTTAAGAATGTCAGAAACAACATGAATTATGGAAAAACAGAAAATAATTGGAGTAATTGGAAATCTATGTAAGGAATCTTTACAAAGGCAATGACAGAACTCCCAAAAACTAAAGTGAGAATGAAGTAATATCTCAACCATTTCTATTGCATAGAGCATACAAAAAGGATTTTCAGAATGGGCTACTTTTCCATCAGCTGCAATATATTACCACAAAGCTAGAAAAAATGGTGCTTACAGTTCAGAAAGTTAATTATTTAACAGCTGATTGGAATTTTTAACAGCTAAGAGAGATGAACAAAGCAAAATAAAAATTGGGTACACCATCCAAATGTGTCTTATCCACAAAGTTTCAAAAAGTACAAAGGAAGGACATGACCACTCAAAATAGTAAAATATTTAATAAATTACAAAGCTTTCAGGCAAAACTGCTCTTCTTTGGTGTAAAAGTTTAGACAATCATTCAGGGCCATACTAAATACTCTAAACAATTATACAATAATCATACTAATAAAATAATTAAATATACAAATTAGTGAAACATACATTAATGAAACATAGTAATTAGAAATTAATGCAGCCATAGAACACCCAGCATATCAATAATAAATACTTGCAACCTATTAGATTAAGCTTTAACACTGGCTTAATGCTAGCAGAGTAGCATTTAAGTCAGGCATACAGTCAGCTCTTAATAATGAAATCCACTTATACTCTACAGCTTCTGTTTGTGTAATGATATCTCCACCTCTTGGTGAAAGCTTAACTTTTTGAAGTACTCTAAATTTAAAAGTATGATCCCAGTTATTTAAAAAAAATAAAAGAACATCTTTGTTTATAAATGTTTACCTAGAACAAAAGTAATACAAACTAAAATAGATCATACAGTTTCTTGCTATAATTGTACATTCTATACATATATTGCAACAGAAAATGTATTCTGTCATCCAATAGCAGGATAAAAGTGTGCTTTTAAATGTTTTTCTACTTGTAATACTAAAGATATAGTTTATTTAGCTGCTTGCACCAAGTGCACAGCATTCTACATAGGTAGAAGTAATATAAAGTTAATGTTAAATATGAGCACACTTATCTGATACTAGAAGAGAGAAAAATACTAATGCACTATTAAAATATATAAGCATGACAGATAGTGATCGTACTTTTACATTAGTACTTCAAAAAGCTAACCTTTCACCAAGAGGAGGATATATCATTGCACAAACAGAAGTGGTAGAGTATAAGTGGATTTCATTATTAAGAGCTGACTGTGTGCCTGGCTTAAAGAGGTTCATAGCTTCATAGGTTGGTACTAGGCTATTGGCCCTAGGGCCTACACAAGCCTAGCCATAACAATTCCGTGGCTATTTCTTCCCACAATATTTACTTTCCTGGACCCCTGTCTAGCAGGGCGACTGATGTGATCCCCGGGGTGAATTTACTGTTGGCATTAAGCCAGTGTTAAAGCTTAGCTCTAATAGATTGCAAGCATTTAGCATTTATTATTGATTATGTTGGGTGTAATATGACTGTATTAATTAATTTCTATTTACTATGTTGCATTACTTTGTTTCACTAATCTGTATATTTAATGGTTTTATTTGATGTGATTATTGTATAATTGTTTAAGTATTTAGTGGGGTTCTGAATGATTGTCTGATTCTTTTACACTGAAGAAGAGTAGTTTTGCTTGAAAGCTTTGTGTCTCATTAAATTTTTTGCTATTTTGAGCAGTCGTGCCCTTCCTGAGAGAGATTAAAAAATGGAATTGTTTACTGAGAACTAGAATTCCCTTTAAATGCAGCTGGATTTTTCAATAGAAGGTTGAAAGAAAAATGATATTAAGGATGTACTGACAGCAAATGATTAAAGGAAAGGCCCATGGAAGAAGGAAAAAAATGCAAGAATGTTTGAAAGAAAGGTTAGGTTAGGCAGATAGGATTAGATTCAGAAAATGTTTTTAATGTACTGGACTAACTGTGAGATTATAAAGTGCAATGGGGTGTGGCCACGATGGCTAACTGAGAGCAACAACTGGTGAAATCTCTGTAACTGAAAACTTTTCTTTGACAGAAAATATAATCAAAAAATTAAACATTTGAGTTACTTGTTAGCTAATTTATTTGCTAATAGAGAAAAGATGTATATCTTCAGGTTCTTCAAAATCTCCAGCTTTTTTGTTAGAATTTCAATAGCTTGGTTAAGAGAGAAGAGACTTCAACATGAGCCTCTCAGGAAATGGCACTCATGGTTCTTGTGTTAAAAAAGACATCTGATCACTAATTGGTATGCAGGAAGTATTACTTAAAATAGACAAACTGGATACCAAAATAGAAAGTTTCAAAGAAGAGAACAGAAAGAAGATGGAATATTTAGAAATTATGAAACAAAGTACACAAATCAGCAGTATGGAAGAAGCTTTAAATGATCATGAAAGGAGAATAAACGAATGTGAGTCTCGGACTGAGATTCTTTTAAAACAAAATAACTGGCTCAGAAGAACTCAAAGATCTAGAAAATAGACTGAGATGAAATACCCTTAGAATTTATGATATACCTGAAAAGTATGAGGGAGACAATATAATAAATGTCTTAACTACATGTCTACATAAAACATTAAATCTACCTGAAATTTTATCTTTTGGAATTGAAAGGGCACATAGATCCCAAGGAGCACCTCCTAAGAATTAAAACTCACCACCACATTCAATTATAGTTAAGTTCATGTCTAGCTTAGAAAAAGATCAAATATTAAAAAAGCATGGTAGAGTCCACCTATTAAAATAGGTAAATATGTAGTCAGATTGGAAAATGATTATTCCAGTAAAGTAATGAGTAAAAAAAATCCTGTTTAACACTGATCAAGGAACTTTAAAAGAACAATATTAAAGCCCTTTGGTATTTCCTGCAAAGATCAAATTATTTCTTTCTAATGAAACCAAACAATTTTACATGCTGGAGGAGGCATCCACTTTTAACAGCAATAAAGTGCTTAATAATACTGAAGAAATTGAGTGGAACAGTATATCCCTGATGAGAGGGTGAACTGAATTTCTGGAAAACTGCTTCTAAAACTAAAAAGCCTAAAAACAAGTAACTTTTCTTCTCTGATTGAAGGATTTTTATTTTCTGAAACAGTAGATTTGCCCTTTAAGTAAAAGTTTTGTGCTGGACTAAACTTCAAAACATACATAGGCATGTATTTGTATTTTAAGCTAAACTATTCTTCATGGTGAGGAATATAAATGGCTAGTTTTACTGTTTCACTATTATTTGCAATGCAAGATTTAATTTATTTCAATTAACTAAACTTATAAGTGTGTTTCTAAATGTTAAATACTTCCAGTAAGAGGATGTCATTAAATTATAACAACACAATTGGTAATTTTAAGGCTAAGTTAAGACATTTGTTTTATTTATTCAGCTTGCTTAGTATGTACATTGCTGGGTTAACTGAATATCATATCTAATTAATATGCTAATTAGAATTGTTAAAGTACTGGCGATTTTGTTTTATTTATTCCTGTGCAATACATTCCATTCACAGGTCATTTATGCAGCAAAACATACTAAAAATGCAAGAAAAAATGGCAGTCTAGCACCAGTGGGTAAATAAAATATTTAATAATCCAGTAAATAAAAGAGTATGAGCACTTTCATCTGAAAACCGGAGATGACTTCAGATGCAATTCAAAAACGTCACTTCCCCTCCTTAAATACACTAAGTGATTAGAGAATTAAAACAAATAAAACTTGTGAATTTAAATAAGTTGGCAGTACCCTATATATAAAACTTAATCCAGTTGTTTCACAAAAAAAGCTGGAATACACTTTAAAAATCACTTTTAAATAAACCTTGTACCACAATACATAAAACTGAAGTGTAGTTTTAACAAATTACACCATTAATGCCATTTGTTTGAGCACTGGTTTGAGAGATGTTTGTTCATTCAAACCCAGAAAGAAAATAGCCCTTAGCCTAAATTGTCAGAGCAATTCCTTCCTTAATAATTGTAACTTCCAATCACCTCCATTACTCAACGTTCATATTGTCAATAATTCCAAACTTGAATCTAGTAAATTTTTCACATGAAAATGAATGTTTAAAACATGAATCATTCTCCTTTTTAGCACTTATATTTATGCAGCAACTGCCATTTTTGTCAGAATGCTAGATTCTTTTTGCCTTGAGCTATCCTGAAGAAAATCTAGGTCAACGTTTATCACTGATGTCTGTGAATAAAGAAAAGAACTTTGTTTTTTTCAATTATATATGTGAGAAATCTACTCAGTAACACATTTTTTTCTTTTCTTAGAAGTGAAGAATCAGTTAGACAAAAGCTGTAGTAATGTTTTATTCTATATAACACACAACTTGCTTACATCTTGCATGTTAATGGCTTATGCTGTACTTTTAACTCTAACCATACATATTAACTGTACATATTAATTGAAAGTAGCAAAGTTAGATATTTGTTACTGATTAGAACAGCTTAAAAGAAGAGAAATGAGACAGAGGAAATTAGCAGCTGCTATTTGTTGTCATTTTCACATGCTGTAGTCAAATTCTGATGTCAGTATGTGAAGCTTAGATCAGCACAGCAGTTCACAATAGCTAAAAACACATTCAAATTAAACAAGCAGGGATTCTTTTATTTATAGTTAAGATTGTCTGTGATACTAGAATTAATACGAGTAAACATCTTATGAATAATATGCATATGCACAAAGAATGCAATATCGACTATTTAAGATTAATAAAAGAGCAGCAACAGTAAGTTAAGAAATATGTGCATATACTATTTCTTTAATATAGAGCTGATGATTAAATAGCTCTTTGATGTCAGATTTTAGACATACAAGATATATAGAATAGGGTAGAATGCTAGTTGGAAAGCAGGACAAAATATATTTAAATAAAAACTTTTTAAGAAGGATGTCTATTATATTATGCCTGTATATTTCAGAAATGTGAATATACAAGATCTCATATAATTTGCATAGAACATAATTTAAAAATATTTGAAAATAATCTGAAGGCTGAAGTTTGAAGCTTGGTCATGTGAACTTTGAAGCTTTTTACATGTGTTATTAGATTAACCAAAACTATGTGAAATAACTAATTTCATAACTCAAAGCCTAAATTTGAGTGTTGTATTGCTGAATTATTTTGACAGAAAGTAAAGTAGATTTTTCAGTATGTTTAAATCTAGAAAGGGAGAATGGAATTTGAACTGAAGACATTGTAACTTTTGAATACAATATAGACAGCAAATATTTTTTGACTCCATAGAAAGAGCAAGACATTTTCTCTTTCCTCAGTAATGTACATATTTTATGAAGTAGTTAATAAGCTGAAGTATTTTTAAATATTTTATATTTGTTGTGTTGAGTATTTAAAAAAATTAAGATATAGACATTTGTACTTAAAATTAATTCAGACCTTTTTTAGATCTTTAAAATGTGTGCTTCTTTTAGCATGATAAATATATATGTGCATTGATTTCCCTTTTTATTATAGTTTAGTATGATAAGATTACCTGCCAGCTGTAAGTTTACAGGTGTCTTTATTTCTTCAGGTCCCACTCTGTTATACTTATTTATTTAGATATCTAGTTATAATAATGATAAGAACAGCTTAAGATAACTAAAAGGAATGACAAACATGCAGAGGAAATGTTGAAGTATTTGTTTAACATTTAGAAATACACTTATAGAAATATTTAATGGGTAATTTATACTATTGTTACATAAAAGGTATATAATATACTATATGTTGGATTAGTTAATATTTATAATTGACTAGGATTGTCAAACTTTTGTGTATTATGGGGGTAATTTTAAATGGCAATATATAAAACAAAGTTAATAGTCTCTATTTTTTGACCTTTGTATAATAGTGTATTAATTATTCACAAGTCACAGTAGCTTTTGGCTAGTTTTTTGGATGACTTTTTAAGTGTTGGTAGGTAGAACGATAATATAGTAGTCTATTCGATTGGTGAAGTAGGAACTTTAGTATCCATGGTAAGTTGTGTTTTATTAGCAATATATACAGTTACAGTTGTAGACATGTCTTTGTTTTTATTTATAAGCTTTAGTAGTTTAGTTTGTAGAAAGGAAGAATTAAAAAAAAATGGAATGTTAAGAAGTGTTGGAGAAATACATTTGAGTCTTATATACAATTAAATTAATATGGTAGATAAATGTGTCATATCTTTAAAAATATATATTTTTAAATACACAGCATAGATAGTTTTAATCTCTTATCTATTAATATGTTGTTGTTGTGTCTTTCGGCTTTTTCCTGGTTAGGGGTCGACACAGAGGAACTCTGGTCCACTAATGATTAGCAGTAGATTTTTACATGCCGAGTTGCCGGTCCTGACGCGCAACCTTTAACGAAGGTGCGCCCATTCCCGCATGTCTCCACACAGAAGACGCTCTAGCTGAGAATCAAACAGGAGAACATCTTACTGTGAGGTGACAACACTACCGCAGCACCAGCACGGTATTATATAATGGCAACAAAGGGAAACAAGATATCTAAAATTAAATTGAGGCAACAACATATTCTTTGAAGAGACTCACTTGATATATATATATATATATATATATATATATATATATATCAAATATTTAAATAACTTAAGTTATGGAATGTTGTCTGTTTCTTTTAACAAAAAAAGGAGAGGAACTGCTACACTTGGGAGAAAATCTACTGTAATGTCTAAGGTCATGGAATCCATTAATGATCCCCAAGGAATGCATATATTTGTAATAAATGTAATGGCAAACTCTATACACTATTTTTTACTGGATCCCTGGAATAGGTGCAAGAGTGGCTAAAGATCACTTAAACATACTACAGAGTCGTGGGAGGGGTAGTTTAAATTTAGCAAGGGATTTTAACTGCATATATTGTATGGAAGATACAAGTCGACAGAAGAAAGCAAAATACTGGTATAAAGTACTAAATAGATGGATTAGTAATAAAAATTAGCTGATTTACTAGTAAAAGCAGAAGATATGTCATTGTTCTTCACTCATTATTCTTATGCACATGGGATGCAAACTAGAATTGTTGGGGTTTATGCCTGTACAGATGTAGTTAATAAAGTGAATTATTTTAAAACTATTCCTTGTCCTTTATCTGATCATAATAAACTTAAGTAGTAATATAGTAACGGATATATGGAAATTTCAGATTATTTTTAGAATCCCAGTATATATGATAAATTAAAAAAGTTTAAAAGTCACATTAGGAACAAATTAAGAATTTTTTTATCTTTGATAGTGATCAGGTTAGTAAAGCCCATACTATTGGAATCCTTAAAATGCATATTAAAGATAGAATGGGAAGATGGGCTAATAATAAAATGAAAAAGTGGGATAAACAGTTGTTAGAAATACAAGATGAAGTACACAAAGCGAGGTTTGAACAACAAGCAAAAAAATAGATAATACTGAAGTCATTAAAAATGAATGACAAATTATCAAACAGCTTTAATGCATAAAGTGGAGATAACTTTAGAAAAATAAAATTGCATTTGTATGATGACTTCAAAAATCTACATAGATTAGCTAATAGGAATATTTTTTTTATAAGAAACATCTTTATTAAATTATCATGTATGACACAGGCAATGCTACATTTATATAAATTAAAATAAACCATAGGCCATGTTACATTTATATAAATGAGAATAAACCATAGTGACACAATCTAGGTTGCAAACATTCTACGTCACTTGCAACATATCCAGTCATTGTTAGTCGACCATTACATAGCTCATTCAAATCCCGCCTTCTTTTAATTCTCATTTCTCCTCTGCATGTATTGATCCTACCTTTTCAATGTTTTCATTTGTAATTTGCTCCTACCATTTTCAAAAGATCTTGGTTCCACTTGTTTTATCTTTGTTACTATATTCACTACTACTAGTAAAGTTGGTTTAGACTTTTATTTCCATATTTTAGTAATTGCTTTTTTGGCAGCCATCATAATTACTCAGCAAGGCCTTATTATGTCTAGGCACTTCTTATTCTGTATCATGGCTCAAAAAATAATTTCCCTAGTTACTCCAATTTTCTCACCCAGCATCTTTGACAGAGCAGTCTGCAGGGACTCTCTAAAGTCTGCCAACTCATTACTCTCCCAAAAAATATGTTCCCAGTTACCTCTTTCTTCCCCATCATACATCCAACATTTGCTGTCTACCTGAGGAAAAATTCTTTGAAATCTGTTTGAGGTATAAAAATGTCTATGTAAACACTTCCAGGCAAAAATCCTAAATCTTCTAGCTTTTGTTGCATATTTGGGAGACATGCATATATCCACCCATTATTTATTTGTGAATTACTTGTCTAATCTCTCTTCCTAATCCATCCTAACCTCCTCTGATTTATTCTTATAGTTATTATGCAATATTTTATATGCTGTACTAATTATTCCTTTCTTAATGGCAACTTCTGTTCTAGATTCTACTAAAAACTCTACCAGTGCTGGTCTTTCATTTAGGAGACCCCTATTTCTTTATCTTTGCCTATACTCTCATATCAGTCCTTGATGTGGAAGCCAATATCTTAGTCTCTTCCCAATGTCTTGGTTTCTTTGCCAGTTTTCTCCAGTATATTTCCACTCCATCTTGCCTGTTGTCTGAATCCCTAATTGCAGTCACCCCTATCTGCAGAATCTCATTTCTCCATTCTCATGTTGGCTTATTTCTTACAAGACCTTCTGCTACTTTATGAATATAATATTCTTTGTGATTATTGTTCTCCTTAAAGGTCTGAATCCAAAATCCCAGTCTCTTCATTTTACTTGAGCTTCCCCTGTTTCATCATCATCTCTTTCCACTTTGAATTGTAGTTTTCTGCTTGTGTTACACATAGGAGCATTAACTGTATTGCTCTGAAATACCCCTTCAACTCTGGTTATCCCAATCCTCCCTTTTCTCTTAGAAGAATAAGCTTATCCCACTTGACTCTTCCCCTCCCTGATAAAATCCTTCAGCTCTTTAATAATTGCTATCAACAACTTCTCTTTTGAAAAAAAGTATGCCTGACCAGTGTATAAGACTAAAGGGACTAAAAACATTTTGACTACTTGTACCTTACTATCGATATCCATATAATAGACCTTCCATTTTCTCAGTTTTTTATTATCTTTTGTTTAGTCTCTTCCCACATATCATTAGCTGCAACAGTGGTATTTTTAATCCATACTCCTAAATACTTCATTTTATCATTTCCCCATAATTATGGGGGACCTATGTCAGATGATCGAGTTTTCAGAAACTTGAAATTCATATGGTCGAGACCATATGATTAAGTTTCTAAAAACTTGAACATCAAAAAACCAAGCTTTTTTACATTTTTACACCTCCCACACCCACCCTGAAAATTATATATACCAACTCTGAGATTGCTCTACAGTGAGCAAAAGGGTAAATTTCCCGATCCTCACAGTACAGCGATCTCCATTCAAAACATTGAAGTTTTCAAAAACACTATTATATGGTCTTGACCATATGAATTTCGAGTTTCTGAAAACTTGATCAACTGATAGATAACCAAATATGGATATTGCTGAACCAATTCGTATGTGAGTACATAATTTACCACCATTGCTTTTGTTTTAGCTTCATTGATTTTGTATCCTGAAAATGTTTGAAACTGTCTGAATATGTTCCAGAGTACTGTAATGTCCCTTTTTTGTTTTGTCAGGTATAAAATAATGTTACCTGCAAATAGAGCCAGCTTTTCTTAACTAACATACCAATTATATAATTGAATTTCTGAGTCCCTTATTTTCTTTGCCGGTGGTTTTAAATATAATGCAAATAACTAAGGGGAATTCCTCTGCTCAAGCAAAGATTATTAGAGAGGACCACACCCACTTTGTTTTTCATCTTGGATCCTTCATTTAGCCTCCTAATAAACCTTATAATGTTATCAGGGAATGTAAATGCTTCCATTGATCTGGTCATAAAGTCTCAGCTTACTCCATGAAATGCTTTCTCTGCATCAAGACCCACCAGCAACAGTGATATTTTCTTACATTCTGCTTCCCTCTGGATTGTGATGGGTTTCTCCTCTGGGCCAGCAATCAATGAGACTCCGTTCTTACCAGTGACTCTAGTTAAGAATGGTCATTAAGTGCAAAGATGGATTCACATGGTATTTTCAGATGAGCCCCCTGCACCAAACACAGTTTCCCTTAAGAGCACACAGAGAGCATGCTTCACACCTGGGGCTGGACTCTCCTTCTCTCTCTAGATCCACACAAAACTCCACACTGGCCACTTTGGAGCTTTGTTTCCCTGTTCCCAGTAGCTGCCACACACACTTGGATATTTGAGTTTCTCACACACAAATATATTCCTGGGAAAATCTAACACAGATATACTGGCTGTGCCCCTTTCTGCCCAGACTCTGAGGTAATGGCTCTTATGTACCCAATTATACTGTGTAAAAGTAATACTAATACAAATAGTAGTGTGTGACCAAAGCAGCAAGGCCTTAAGGAGTGGCCACAGTGTCACTAAAACAAACATAAATACTCCCAAGATGTTAAAAGTATTCTCTATAGGACCAATCGCAATGAAAGGTATTAAAATATTCAATGATAAATAATAAAACAGAAAACAGGAGCATACCGATTACAATAAACAGAGTTTCAACCACAAAGATATAAAAAAACACAGTTGAATAGTTTCTCACAGATGGAGAAAACAATAGTAAACTAATCTCACTAAATATCTCCAGCTAAAGTATTACTGTTCCCTGACTACTTACTAAAGCAAGACAAGCTGATGTGGGCTTGAGTGTCTTACCACAGCAAAAGCCAGATGACATCTCTCTCTGTGTGGATGAGTAAGATATATATCATGTCAGAAATCTTTCCTGTCAGTTTCTAAAGTGCTGCTGTGAGGGTTCCAAAGAAACAAGATGCTGGCTAGAGGATGGCATCACCTCTGGTCACCTGACTCTGGTACAATACACGCACAGAGCTTTGCTAAGATCTGTGGCAGCATCTGAAAGCTGTAGCACAATTTCAAATTTTCCACCCTTCCAGGGTTCTCTGATAAGCATACACATTTGATCAGTTACAGCAATACAACCTAATATACATACATACATTCTTTCTATTCGGCAGACCTACTGTTGATAAATTTTTAACACAAGTAACTTTACAAGTAGATTTTTAACTCAAACATCTGTATAAATCAGTGTGATAATCAGATAACATAAAATTCTTTACAAAACTCTTACTAGCTATACTGGCATATGTTACACATGCACTGCCCTACTCTCCCTGGCAGAGATGGCAGTACCTCATAACATCACATCTCTCTGCCTCTTTAAAAACTCAAGCTAGTTTTTCATGTGACCCTGTAGAAACATTGCTTGAGAGAAATGGGCCTGTCTGACAGCCCATCTGCATTGGCATTGCTGATCCCACTACTGTGCTGCACTGTCATGTCATTTGCCTGCAACCCTAGGCTCCACCCTAATAACTTGACATTTGGCTGGCTGGCTCAATGTAGCCATGTTAAGGGATTGTGGTCTGTAACAACAGTGAATTCCCTTTCAAACAGATAGGGCTGAAGTTTCTAAAGTGCCCATACTATGGCCAGATATTCTTTTTCTACAGCTGCATAACATTCATCACTGGGTTGGAGTCTATGACTGAAATGTACAACTGGGTGCTCTTCTCCTTCTGAGGAAATGGGTGACTACAGTCCCCACACAACACATTCTTTGCTGTAATCTGGGATGGCTAACAAAGGGGGTCCTCCCAAAGCACCTTTAAACTTTTGGAATGCTTGCCATCCTCTGCAAATAGGAAAAACAACAAATCCAACGCCAAAAAATGTTATTGCAACAAGCAAAGCTTTCGGGTAAACCACCCTTCCTCAGTGCTAATACTTCACAATATTCACACTCACTTTAAATAAGAACAGATAAAAAGCATGTGATCACAGTCAGCCAATCTCATAACACAATTCTAAAATACAGTTATTTAAAATAATCTTATATAGAACCATACCAAAACCTATATATATACACATATATATATATATATATATATATATATATACACACACACACACACACACACACACACACACACACATATACATACACATTATAAAGTTTTACAGTTGCATTTGTCTTCTAATTAACACAAGTTTAATACTAACAGAATTATTCAAGCCAGGTTTAGAATTTGCCTGCAGCCTGACTATCCATTCATATTCCTTATTCTCCAATATATTATTTATGTCACCACCTCTGGCTTCTTTGAGTACCACATCCATGGCCCTAAATCTAAAGTAGTGCTTGGGACCCACTATCCATAATATGTTTGCTTAATGCATTTGTTTGAATTTTTCTGTGAATGTCCAATTTATGCTCAATGATTCATTCTTTAATTTAAATAGTGGTTTTACCCACATAAAATGATGAGCATTTAACACAGGTGGCTAAATATACCACATTTGTGCTTTTACAATTAGCAAAGCAATAAAAGACATATTTTTATACGTTGTGAGATGAATAAATATATTATTTGTAAAGATGTCCTGCAACAGCTACAGTTCTTACATTGAATTGGACCAACCTTATTTACAATACAACCTGTACTGATCTAAAATTTTTATAACATAGCCTCTTTTTTGTATTATTGTTTCTGTAAGCAAATCTAGGTTTATCATCCAGAATCTTTTGTAATTCTGGGATTGCTAACAGTATATCTTAATTCTTTTGTATTATTTTCTTTACCTCACTAGTTCTTACATTACTCAGCACCAGGGCCTCCCTATCATGGTAAGGCTTCATTATGCTAACGTGGTACAATTTGTGTTCCTGCTTTCTGCCTGTCAGGTTTACCATGCAATTAACATCACTGACCTTCCTTACCACTTTGAAGGGTCCCTCCCATTCTGCCTGCAGCTTATTGTGTCTGACGAGAATAAGCATCATAACCTGCTGTCCCACAGCATGCACTCAGGCTCAAGCATTTCTATTATACCAGATCTTGTGTCTGCTGTTGGGCTCCTGTCATGTTCTCCTGGGCTAAGCCCATGACCTCCCTAAGCCTTGTCCTGAAGTTTAGGACACATGCCACAACAGACTCCTTGTGGGATTCACACACACCTTCCCAATCATCAGAAATCAAATCTAAAGGCCCTGTCAATCTTATGCCCATACAGCAACTCAAAGGGTGAAAAACCTGTGGTTTCCTGGGGTACCTGTCTGTATGCAAACAGCAGATGGGGCAAAGATTTGTTCCACTCTCTCTCAAACTGGTCTGCAAACACCCATAGCATGGTATTTAGTGTATGGTTTAACCTCTCCACAAGACTATTAGTCTGGGGGTGGCTTTTAGGTGCTTCACCCCACAGCACTTCCACAGACAAGCCAGCAGGTCTGACATGAAATTGGCACCTCTGTCAGTCAGTATTTCTCTCAGGATCCCCGCCCTGCTGAGAATCTCTACCAAAACATTTGCTGCCTTCTCTGCCTCCATAGAGGACAGAGCCACTGCCTCAGGTTATCTAGTAGCATAATCTACTACCACCAGGATATACTTCTTCCACGTGGAACTTAGTGTACTCAGAGGCCCAACAATATCCATGGTTACTCTCTGAAATGGCTTTTCAGTTGCATGCAAAGGCATCAAAGGAGCTTTGACTTTGTCTCCTGCCTTGCCCGCCTTTTGGTACTGCTTGCAGGTGGTCCTGCAGTACCCTGTTTCTTCCCTTGCAATCCCAGGCCAATAAATGTTCTGCATAATACATCTCTTGGTACGCTTTATGCTCGTATGACCTGCAAAAGGAATGTCATGAGCTATGGCTAGAAGTGCTAGATTTTAGGCTCTGGTCACTACCAACTGCTGTATTCCATCACCCTCTAGTGGTCCACTATCTATACAGTAACCCTTTGTTCTAGTATGCAGTCTCATGTTTTCCTTGAGAATAAGGTGCTTTCTTAGCTACCTCCCTCAAGCCTCATAATGTAGGGTCCAAAAGCTGACTGTCTCAATTCTACCTTTGTGACCTTTCCCAGCTTCCTTTCCACCAGAAGCCTGGTCTCTTCTGACAGCTGTACCTCACTGTCAGCCTGAGTGCTACCATCCACCTCTGCCCTTGCAGTCATCCTGTCGATGGAAACAACAGTACATACCAACATCTGTGGCTCACTTTCAGGTTCACTGCTAAAGGGTAGCTCCCTCCCTGAAATAGCCACCTCACAAGCCCCAGCTTCAGATGTGGGGTCCATCTGTGTCTCTCCCAGGCTACCTGACCCCACATGCCTGTCTCCAAACCTGACTGCATGCAACTGCATGCACACAAGGTACTGCATTATCAAAATCATTCCCTATCAAGATATCTGCAGGGATATCCCCAAACACACCTACCTGCTTGATTCCTTCCACCCTCCCAGTCAAGGTGAACCCTGGCCAAAGATATTTGGAATGAGGTCCCACCTAAAGCTCTGACCGGTGTGGACTGCCCAAGCAAGTACTGCTCCTCTTTAACCACTTCAGGCTTAACAATGGTTATGTCAGAGGCTCTCTCTCTCTCTTAGCAGTGACCTGTCTTCCATCTACTAAAGTAGGATACAAATTTTGGTGATAATTAGGTACCCTTGTCTCCAGACAGTTTACCATTGGCATGCTGATATTCCCACTTGCTGGCTCCTTTACCTTTTGTTCCCCACCTTGCCTCTGTGGACATTTGTATGCTACATGGCCCACTCTGGTTGCATTTAAAACCTATAACCCTTGGTACTGGCTGTGTACCTGAAATAGTGGCTTCCCTGTTACTAGTGTATTCTGTTGGGGTGGTTTAGACTGTCCATCATGGGTTCCTCTATAATCGTATGCAGTGCTAGGTATCTCGTTCTTGTGCAGTGATGCCCTGCTTGCTAAGTGGAGGTCCCCTTTTCTCCCCAGCTCATCTGCAGAGTTAGACTCCTGGTCTGCCAACCAGATTCTCATGTCCTCAGGCAAAGCGGTAAGGGCTTGTTCATAGGTAGGTACTAGTCTATCGGCCCTGGGGCCTATACAAGCCCAGCCAAAAAGGTACCCTGGCTTTTGCCACCCAAGAAAATTATTTTCCTGTGCCACTGCCGAGCAGAGCCACAGACCCTTACCAAAAGGTCTGCCAGCCTTACAAAAGTGGTGAACTGACAACCAGTCACCCTGGTGCTTAACTCTGCAATATAATCACATACATCTATGCTCTTGAAACTTTTTCTTTAAGCTTCGGGTGTGAATTTAAAATGTTCTAGTAAGCATTGTTTTAATGTATCATAGTTTAGGCCATCAGCTTTAGACAATGTAGAAACAGCAGTTACTGCTTATAGAGTAAGGGGGTCAGGAACTGTACCCACAGGAAGCCATGCCATAGGAATTCGTACCTACATAGACGAAGTATGCACCATCGGCACATATCTCAGAATGTAATGAGGGAACCAGGTATGAGCGCCTCCAGGCTTAATGTCTGTGATGAAAAGTTTGTGAAAGAAATCCTTGATTTGAAAACTAGGTTTAGGGAGAAGGGTTATAAAACCTCTGAAATTGATGCTACCTTTAAGCAGCTTTTACCCCTACATGAGAATATAGCTAGACCTTATTTTTCATTACAAGATGTTGTTGGAATGGTTAGAAGGAATGAACAAAAGCCATCCAACAATAATATTGGTATGTCAGTTTTTTATACAAGCAATGTTAACTCTATAACAAATGTTATTGGAAAGCGTTGGCCTTCATTAATGATTAATTTGGCTATAAAAGAGCTCATTGGTGAAAATCCGAGATTTAGGTTTAAAAATAAAAAAAATATTAAAATGCTGTTGTGCTATCCTAGAGATGGTAATAGTGTTGATATTTGAACCCGATATATGTTGGTACTAGATTGTGCCATTTGTGCAATTATTGCACACACAAATACTGATACAGAGTTTGTGCATCCAGATACAGGTCAAATTTTTAAGATTAACTATCAGCTAACTGTAGTACATGTCACATGGTCTACTGCATCTGGAGAGTGACAGAGCAGCTTTTACATTGTTACTACATCTCCAACAAACTGAAAAAGTCATTTTGCTAAACTTAGAGATTTTATAGGGAGTGACAAACATTCTTTGTGTATATTTCCACATAAAAACATTCAAGTATAAACCTGAAGTTTTATTCTTACCATCTGTTGAGTCACTGAATCCATTACTATCTGAAAGGTTCCAGACTTTTGCATCAAAATTATTTATAATTAACTTGTATAAATTGGACAAACTTCTATTGAAAGTCACTCTACCTTCGATAATAGCATTCATATATTCATATAATAGGGGAATAGTCTTCTGTTCCTCTTCACTCATTGTCCATAAATTCAGTATGGGAATTTCTTAATTGCAGAGCAGTTCAGTAATAGAACTGTCAACAGTGAGGCAAGATGTCTATTTTATAAATCTGAAGGCTGACAGGGGTGTTTTTTTTTTTCTGTCTCTTAAGACCTCCTCTTTACTGGTTCAGCCCGCAGTGCCTCTTGTGCACACCTGGTCTACAAGCCAGTACTCCTACCCTCCAGACTTACACCAGTGTTGTGTGTATCTTAAGGGTATCCTTAGCATTTTTTTTTTAATTTTATAAGAATTACCCCCTTTCCCTGCCCACCCACGCTCATTGCGTATGCCCATTCTTCCCCGCTGCTCTGTCAGTCTCCAGATGCAGTAATCAAACCCAGGTTGGCTAGACTGTATTCAGAGATTTATCTCACTACACTGCAGGAGCAGCCACAGGGCAGATAGAGTTTTAAGGCTAATGCAACTTGATTGCTTCTACTTTGATATCAGTTACTTTATATATGACAATGTCTTGAATGTAGTATCAAACCTGTCTGTGACATTTAGGGAAAAGTCAGAAAATATTTTTATTGTAGTTCTTGTAACGTATCAATAGATTTACTAGTTTCATGCTCCCCCCCCCCTAAAAAAAGGACAGAACTGCCCTAATCAGGTTTGCTCTGCAGGAAGTAAGCCGAGTGGCAACCCTATCCACTAAGTGCACTGATAATGTGTATAAGAAAGTCTTTTATGCTGTCTTGTGACAGTCTTCTACAGCAGGTCACATAGCTGGTGCACAGATTCATATGAAGAGACATCTTCACTTACATTTGAGTTAATCCTTACACTGGTAGAGTGCATGAGCGTCTTCTATCTACAAAGGAAATGTAGCCATTGATGGTAAGTATGATCTACAACAGAATTTACTTTAGCAGGTGTGTGCTACACGCTCTTCCTTTAAAAACATTGTGAAAAGGAAATCAGAAGCACATTAACTAGCGATATACTAATATATATGAAGGACTCGTAGCATATATAAAGGATGTATGTAGCATGCATCTTATATGTATGTATAGAAACATGAGCATGTGTAGAATGGAAAAATAGATTGTGTGTGTGTGTTTGGATGCACACACACATCTAGTGACATTTCACCTTCCAGTCTGCAGTTAGGTGAGTGTTTCATGTAAAACATACCTTTAAGTGTCTGTATTGTACAGATCAGCCACTGAAACTGTCTTTCTATTCATTTGGTATAAAAGACTCACTTTAATGTATGTGTTTTGCACAGTGCAGTTAATTAATTTAAATCTTAAGATGTCTATCTTATAAAGTTGTAAATGATTTTGCTTTAATAGATGTTTTGCACATTTTCATAACTTTGCATTTGTAACCATGGAGCTTTACTTCATGGGTATCCATTGATTTCATTGATATTGTTGTATCAGAATATATCACACCACAGCTGATGAAGTGCGATGTTCTAAGCAGTCGCAATGTGAACTCGTCACCTTGCAATGCCTACTAGTATAATATTGTCTAATGTCTTCATGTCTAATTGTGGTAATTTATTGTGTTAATATTTTAATTATTGTATGTGCATTAGTCTTACTGTCATTCAAACTGTGTTCATTGTTAGTCTTGCATGGGGACCAAAGCTATGTAATTTCGCTGAACTTGCACTGCTGTGTATATCTGATCAACAATAAAATGTACTTTGACTTATTTCTCAGTCAGACTTTCCCTGCAAAAAATTTTAATAAGTAAGTAAACAAACACTGGGAGTGATGTAGCTGAAACTCCAGGCTCACAAGTATGAAACAGGCTTGCTGTTACATTACCACTTCAGTCTGAAATACTGTCCTATTTTAACATTGGCCATTTATAATTTTCACTTCCATATCCACTAGAGACACAATACAGCATTGATACAGGTGAGGCAGAGTAAAGCTAAATTGTCGAGCAGAGTGTGAAACACTGGCACAAGGAAACCAAACACTCCATTTTTCTTTTATTTACTAACGGTAGGGTCCTTGATTGTGACATTCATGCATTACATATGTAAATATGGTAAGCAGTGCTACGTTGGGAAAACAACTGACATGTGAACTGTAAGGGAAAGACTAACAGCACAACACACAGAGCAGAAAAGATGCGGCTGACGTGTGTGAAAGACAGGAGTCATGGTGATGCAGCAGTTCCTGCGGCACACTGGGAAAACAATGGGAGAAAATGGGCTGACAAAGTACACTACGATGCTTCTTAAAAATATTAAGTGCATTAACACACCATGCTTCCTAACACTGTGCAGTTGGCGGAGAAAATAGATGATTAGACATTCTTGAATCTGTGCTGTACTTTTTCTACCATTGTACAAGGGAAAATGCAGACACGTGTAACATATTGTGAATGAAACATCTTAGCATTGCCTGTGTTCATATTTGTCAGCAAACCATTGCTTTCAAGTCGGACAATTGTGGAGTTTGCCAAGGGTAGAGAGATATATTAGTGAGTGGTCAGCAGACTGCCCCCTTTAATAGCAGTAAGCATGAACTGTGGGTTGAAAATGGAATGGTGTAGGAAAAGGCATTCAAGAAGGGAAACGTTCTGTACATTAAGCACTCACCACTGCAGTTTTGACTGGGAAAAAATATTATAGAAAAGATTTACATGCAGTGAAAAGCTATGGATTTCTTTGGACATTTACCGAAACCTACAGCTACCATAGCTAACAGACTGATGGAGCATAACATAGCAACAGTACTGTTGTGATATGCACTGAAAAAAGGCGCAAATGGATTGGTGCATATGTTCATACAAAGTTGTTAAACCTGCAGTCGATGAGACCCTTAGGGAGTCTCACCCAAATTCCCAATTACCACAAAGCACTGCCTGGTTAAGTGGTTTGCTCAAGGTCACACTGCAGGAAAATGAAGACGGGAAGCAGAGGAAGCAGAACTTTAGTCTCCTTCACTTACTGCAGGACATGTCACATGGTCAGAGGAACAGGAAGGGTTTGCTGCTTGTCTCAATTCACTGACGGTTGTAGCCATCAGGAGGGGAAGCTCCTGCAACAGTACACACGAGTAATTTCTAAGTCTGACAGAGCCCAGCACATAGAGTAGTACTTATATTGTGACAAGGAGTCAGTTTTGCTGAATAGCGATTGTGTTGTACATTAACAAACAGTTAATGAACAGAATTCACATTAAAAGAAAAAAACATAATGCCAGAAGACATTTGTGCTGAAAAAAAAACAGTTATCCCAAATGAAAGGAATAGAAAGTTGATAATATTTGGCTGTAAAATTTCAGAACAGCATAGCAGAAAAAGAACAAAGAGTTATACAACACATGCAACTGATAAAGAATTTCCTACTATATTCACCCCCCCAAAAAAAAAATCTTACCACTGCAGCGAAATGAGAACAGAGTTACTTTCCATTCCCTTAATTATGTTGTCATTATCAAGGAGTCAGATTTATAAACCACAATATGAGCAGAATAACAAGAAAAGATGGAAAATATAATGCTAAAAGACATCTGTGTCTCAGAAAAAATAGTTGTCCAAAGTTAAGGAATATAAAGTTGGTCATATTATGTTGAAGAGTTACTTAGCAAGGGTGGAGAACCTGACATTAGTTATAAAATAAATGAAAATAAAGCATTTTTACAACATTCAGGTACAAAAAGAAATACATAAAAATGAAAATCTTTCAACTGCAAGTACTGGGGGACAGAATTATTCTCAAACCCTTTCCTTTCCAGTAGTAGTTGTCACACAGCAGTATGACTTTGAGTAATTGCAATGACAGTTTTGACACCTCAAAAATAGTGCGGGAGGAAGGATCTATCAATTCATCTTGGACAACAAAAGGATAGTTTGAACAAAGGCCTGTAATGTAGCTACTTTTTTGGTTGCAGCTGTATAACTCCTTAGTGTAGTGTAAAATGGGCTCTGAGACAAACATAAATGAGGGTCATTCCAGGAAAAAAAGAAACAGTTCTGCTACTGAAGGTATACAAGATGACAGTGACTGACACTAATCCCATTATATGTCAACGGGATGAGGAGGGGAACACATCAATACTTCCTTATGTCTTATTATATAAAGTGGACTTGAAATGGATTATGGAAAAGAAGAATGGTTGATGAAAAGCAAGATCATGTTGACATGTTAAGGCCCTTTGGCAGCCATTTGTGAAAAAAACATCAAAATTCTACAAGGCACACTCAGTATGATATTGCGGTGTTAAAACAGTTGAGAAAATACAGTGAAAAAATATTTTTTTGTTCCAAGTTAGAGTTTTCAGTTAATCTCTCCCATTTAGTGTTTAAATTTGCATAACCCATCCCATGGTCAGTAATTGCGTATTACCCATAATGAGAATAACTTTCATCATACCATAGATTATTTGAGGGGACCCATGGATTTTATAAAGTATATAGGAGCTGCCTCTGTCCATTAGTAGTACAGGGAGCAGTCCTAGGGTAAAATTTCTGATTCCCATCCATAGATCCAAGTTACACTTGAATATGGACAGGAATATACCTCTCAACTGTACAGATTTTCACAGAATGTCGAGATCTTTGCCTTGTATTTTTGGTCTGTTTTTCATAAAATTGTACTTTTCTGGCAGTTCATTGAGGGTTGAAGTCATAAAATGATACTCATTTAATGAGTTTCAGATGTCATCCCTTTCAGAAAATGCATACTAATGCAAAACCTGGTGTTCTATCTAATTTTTAAGTTTGTAAGATCAATATTTAAAAAATGTCCCCATTTTTGGCCTTTGACCCCTATTATGTATGGCTTTGTCCAGATTTCTTGCTTACAGGTTGATAGGTATGGACAGGGATGAGTCCTGTTTTCCATGAATGGGGATTCTGGTCCAGAACAGTCCTCTATGAGATATACCTGTCCTCCAAACCATTCTGTTGATTTTGCAGAATTGGTTTAGATCCCTATACCAAGTATTTCTGATACCATTTGACTTGCTGATGTGCAGTAAATTCATCTGCATCGAGTTGGAGGATGCCTTGTATACTAGGCACAGGTCACCTTTTAGCAGTCTGTAAGATATCAAGTATAGTGACAGGGCATTACATCATCAATGTAGGGTATATTGTTGGGATGCACTTTACTACTCTCACTTAATTAAAATGGAGACTATTAATCCAATTTGCTACTGCAGAGATACTGTCACAACTTTCCATACAATATACTGAATAGGTATATTAACTATGATATGATAAAAGTGTCTAGTGCCTTCTGCATTTCAGACAGCTTTCATGTCTTGCCACTTTGCCACATTGGAATGGTTCATCTCCCCCACTGACCTCATTTACATTAATGGATCTGGTCCTGTAATCTGCTTCTGACAGTGTGTTCTTAGAGGAGAAGTTTGCTCAACATGATCCCTCCTTTTCTCAGCAATGTTTCCAAATAGTCAGTTTTATACTCCTCTGCTTGAAAGTGTGAGTGATAGACTACTTCTCTCCAAGTCTTGGACAGTTCGTCAGGATCCCTTTGAGGCTACCTGAAAGGTATTCTTTATAATCTTGTAAAACACCTTCACACACCAAGCATTCACTTTGGTGGCTGCTTATTTGCTGCCTTCTTGGCTTGTCAATACCAATTAGAGTCAGACACTCCACTGCTAACATTGCATGGAAGGCCTCCTTATTTAACATGAAGGCCTCCCTCACCACTGGTGTCCACCATGGGGTGCTAGTCAAATCACTATTACAGCTAATTATGCCCTCATCACCACATTTTCTTACCTCTGCTTCAGATATTAATGTCTTGAAAAGGTTTCATTCAGATCTCCACATTCCCATGACCTCCCCCAGTACAGAAGAAGTTAAATTCACCATCCCACTTCATTCCACTGTTGCTATATTTGTTTCAGAAAAGAATACAAGAGAGTATGGGGTTTTCCGCATTTTGCTTTATTTGCCCTGACAGGTCAACCAGTCATGGATGTAGGCTCACCCATTTCTTTTGTCCTGTTTCAGAGCATGCATGGTATTAGTAGTCTGTGTGTATATCCTTTACTGGTATTTCCCCCAGTCTTCTCTTGTATTTTAGTTAGTATCACATGTGAGGATTTAAGTTTTAGCCTAATTGCTTTGCCCTAACTGTGCACTAACTTTAGTGGTTAGTGAAACAGAAGTAAAGAGGGTGGTCTAGACATAAAGGGCACTGATATCTGTTCATCCTCCATGCTCTGCCTTTTCATGTGCAGTATAGTTGGAAGTTGCAGAATGGCCAAAATTCATCATATGAAGCACAGTAACTAGTTCCTGTGAAGCCTTTCCCTTCTACTTCATTGAAGGGAACCATTGTGAATGCACCATGTGGTTTCCAGACTTTTTTGTCCTTGCACCTCATTTTGCTTATAGAATGTTCTCTCTTCCATTGTTGCACAGAATGTAATTTATATTGGTCATATTTCAGATGGGAGCTGGCAAGTCATACAGTAGTGTATTAAGTCATTTGTTTTCTGAAGGTTAAGGACATACAAGTTCTGGTGGAGGTCAGTGCTTAGAATGGTCACTGGGTAGGACTGCATGATGACTAAGGAGGCATGGTAGCTCGAGGCCCTGAGTGGTACATCATTAGAAGCCTGCCTCATTGTCAGACCAACCTCCACGGAGGACATCAATGCACAGAGGGTGTAGGGCCTTGGAAAATAATTGATGTACATGACGGTATGATATGATGATGTCATCTTCCAAGTGTGCCCTGAATCCCAAAAACCTTTCCATTTCCCTTTTCCACCCCCCCACCTGTGATAGTCTCAGATGGGAAATATACCAGCAGTCACTCTCTCTGTCCCACTCACCTTACTCCATCCAGGTGGCTCCTACCAGGAAGGTAGTGCTGGGCCCTGAATATGGAGAATTAGGAGCCATAAGAGGGGAAGCCATGCAGCTAATCATCAGCTGAGCCCACATTCAAGGGGCAAAACATGTATAGTTAAAGATACAGCTAAAATTATCTACTTTTAGTGACAATTGATAAGCACTGAGATTGAATCAGCCATAGTTATGGAAATGGCCAGATTTAATAAGCCAAGTGACACTTGTGAATATCTATGACAAAGTATACATGCACTCTTAATGACCATTTCTGATACTTTTCAGACACAAAACATGATTTTAAGTACAGGAATATGATAACTTTGTATAGTGACTATGCACATTTAGGATTTCTATTTGGTTACTGCAGAAACCATGACTCTAGATAAGCCATATGTAAAACAAGTGATAGTCTGAAAAGAATCATGCATATGCAATTAAAACTCGATCATTGTGTGTTATTGGGTAATACTATTTTACTCATGAGAGAAATTAAATGCTTGCTCTTGCATTATGCATTGACATAACCAAAAATGAATTTTATTACACAACATAAAAATGCAGATGCATACTTTTGTCTTGCTTATTGCTTAAATAATTTACTTGTAAAACTCTCTCTGTTTTTCTTAAAATAATCTTGCATATGTTAAGGCTAGGCAAATTATGCAACCTGGATGTTTCAGACTGGAAACTTCACTGTGATGAAAATTATGTTGCTTTACAAAAAGCAAAATAAATATCAGATCCTTTTAATATCCAATTCCCTTTGCAATATTTTTAAAAGCGGAAACATTGTGAAAAAGAAGTGCTATTTAATTTGAAAGTTTATTTTCTTCTTTCATTTTTTGTATGGCATATGCCAGTTTGGTTTAGAACTTTCCTTCATTTTCAGAAGTTCTAGATTGTCTAATGTACACACACAGATTCATACACACACACACACACACACACACACACACACACACAAAGTATATATAATTTATATATCTGTGCATGTAAGTGACAAGCACACACAGCTGTTGATGCTATGTCAGCCATAATAAACTCATGTGCGTTAAATATTTAAAAAAAAAAAGTATTAATTTTGTTAACTGAGTAGTACCAGTTGAACCAGAGCTGTTTTCCAGAAGTGTCTGGAAACAATGCCTAACAAATGACGTGCTGTAGCACATAGCATTCTTGAATGTATTTACATATTGTTCCATTACAAACCTGAACAGACCTGTGATGTTTGAGTCAGATCTCAAGCAATTTTCTCCATGTAAGTGAGAATCTAAACTTCCCTAAAACAGGTAATACATTTAACTAACAAAGTAGCATTCGCAACAATTTGTTTGAAGACTAACCTAAAGGATCAAGTGGATTTGAGTCTCACTGAGTTACGCATGGCATTCTAAATAATAATAAATCTACTTTCATGGGCTAGCAAAGACCATTTCTTTTCATGTATTTAACTTTTTAATATCATGTGATTTTATTTGAAGTTCTGTTTAAATGATTTTCTAATGATTAATAATGGCTCTGTTGAAGTCCCAAGGAACGAAAGTACTTGACCATGTTATGCTTGTTTAATGTGTGTTAGTTGCGTGTTGATAAAGTGGTTTTTCATTACCTCTGGAGTACACAGTCTTCATTCTTTCATCTGTATTTGTAAGGACAAGGATGTATGAATGATTATGGTTTTTGCTTGGTTACTACTACGTGAGCCTTATATATTTGTTACTGGTATTAGTGGCTGCATGGATTCACGCTGTGTTTTGTTTTACCACATTCATAGGTAATTATTAAGCATGTGGTCAAGGGGACCATTGACTGTAGCTCAGATTACTAATTGCCCCAGAGCTTTCTGGTTAAGTGACTTGCTAAGAGTCACATACAAGGCTAATGGTGGCTGACAGAATCAAACCCTTGACTACAAAAAAGCAGATTTTTAACAGCTGATAGTATTATTCCAATGTGCTACATTAACTTGTTTACTGAAATGTACAGGGAAAGTCCAGCTGGGCACAGGTGCCCTTTTTCAGCAGAGGCCCAGGAAAAAAGCTTCAAGGCCTCAAATTTAATGCAATGTTCAAAATAAATTTCATAATACAGTTACAGTCTACAAAGTGTCAGAATATTAAAATTTATATTGATATTTGCAAACATTAAAAACCTCCAAAAACGTGTCTGGATCATTTCTCCCTGGGCTTCCACTGAAAATGGGCTCTGTCCCAGTCAGACTTTTCTGGTAAACAAATGTTAAATAAATAAATATACAGCATTGTATTGAAAATTTACAGATAGAAGGGTGGAGTATAAGGAAGGTGGGAGTAATTTAGGAACTATATTAGACTGAGGTATTCGATGGAATAAGCAAGTTTAAGTGTTAATAGAGAAGTACAGATGGCATGGAAATTTGGTTGCATCTTAATCTTTTGTGCAAAATTAACTTTGTTTTGACATTTTGATAATTTAAAGAAGTCTATATGACATATTCTGATTCAGCTTTCAAAATGTTTTGCAAAAAAACTCTAGTCAAGCAAACTAGATCATAATTACCAGTTGTTTTATGAACTGGTATGACAATAGATTTTCTCCAGAAGAATTGATGTTTAAAAAACAGGTTGCTTGGCAAATAGATTGAGGCAATCTCTGAGAGCTGTCAAGTTTTCTTCTAGAAAATATCTGCAATACTATTGGGACCAGATGAAGAAGTCATCTTTCTTCCCCAAACTTTTTTAATCACATAACAGTACTAGATAAGGTAAAAATAGAACACATGAATAAAAATTATGATAAAATCACTAATGGGGAAGTTAACTACGTCACTGACATACTCTCTAGATACTCAAAGTATAAAGGAAGTTATTAACAATAACTGTAGAATTTTGACAGGAAGTGAAAACATTAACAGAGTAGTAAGGACAACATCTAACATTATTAATAAAAGATTAAGAAATTTAAAACAAATACATGAAATGGATATCCCTGCATATAATGTCTAGAAACTTCCTAACAGATCCCTCCTCCTAATAAGTAGCCCATAATACATAGGAACACAATTGGGTTGGGTTGGATTGCATGGCTAGGCTTATAAAGGCTCTGGTGGTCGTTAGCCTGGTATATACCTGTGAACCTATAAGTGAATTGCAAGGAGATAAAAGCACACTTTTAAATGTAGATAATGCAACATGTTCAGATTAGTGTCTGATGCTCCTTTTTATTGTAATTCCATGGGTAGGTCATATGGTATTTCTCTTTATTTTACATGCAGCTCGGAATTTGTGGTTTACTATACAAGCTGTACCAAATTTAAATGATGCTATGTAGGAAAGAAAATTGCAATAAAATTGAGTTGAAAGAATGAATTAAATACTTTCAAACAAAAATGTGTTAAATCTTTTGGCTAAACATAGTTTAGTTTGTACAGATTTCAAAAGGTTTGTATTTCATGGTGTTGCTTTGTTTCCAGTTAGTATTAGGAAGTGATAGGAAAAGTAAAATAGACTTAAGGGAACTAAATTGTAAAATAAAATTAAATCCATACACATTACATGGGTTAAATGCATCAATTTATTTTAAATGCGTACTACATGAAAAAGGTTTAATGACGGAGTGCGCTTTATAAATACAAAGGTGTTCATTTCAAGTATTTTTTAAAAACAGGTATTATGTAATTGATTGTGATTTTTTTTTTTAGCTAACTAATGTTTCAACTGTCATGGTACATAACAGACTGTAGAAGTAAGTCTTTGCACAATATGAAAGTATTTACTGATTTATTATAAACTAAATTTAAAAGTAATTTTCCTTCCCTTTTCAGAAGTACTGCTGTTGCTTTTAATAAGTATTTTATTTCTGTTTCAACAAATAGTTTAATTATTTTTGACTTTTTAACCCATCTGTAATCCATTCCAGAATTATAGTGTGATAGATATCACAGGTCATTTGTGTAATGGCTCAGCCCCTTAGAAATTAAAAGTAATCAAATCAAATAAAACACTTCACAGAATGCCTCAGTAATCCCATTGTGATCACTTACCCCTTTATAGCATTAGCAGGATCTGTTGACTCATTTATGAAAAGGTAGTACTTATAAAGCATATTTGAATAGCTGGTAATACAACTTGCCACATGTTGCTCCTAACTGGCTTTCTTTATTTTAGTACCACTACTATGAGAAGTAAAAGATTTTGTAAATTTATGTAAATTAAGATTACTTAAAAAGCTTTTGTGGATTCTTGAATGGTGTTTCATTTTAATGTATAATTTAACATTTGCTACCACCAGATGGGTTTGTTGAAAACAGAAGTTTCACTGTTAATATGAGGAACTTGACCAGCATTTAGAGAGTAATGCATATTGTGAAAAAAAGAGCATTTAGAATCATTCTGGGTATCTCTTACAAAAATCCATTTAGATTATTTCTTGCTTCGTAATACTTGTAAAACTGTGAAATAATTTTGTTTAATAGTAAGTTTTTAGGGAGCCTAGGATATGCAGGTGGGTAAGACACCTAAAGTACAGATGAAACTACAGCGGAATGTACGATTACTTCAAATATATTTTCATACTGCATAGAAAGCCAGCTGTACTAAATACATGCATAAGTAATTTAAAATGTATTATCTCTATCGGTAATAAGAAAAAATAATTTTTTGAACATTTCACACAGATGAAATCTCAAATTTTCATAATTTCTAAGAGATAGACTCCTGGAATAGAAAGCTCTTTGAATTTTGGGGGAAGTTTAATTACCAATATTTCAGCCTCTCATATATTTCTGGACATTTCCATTTTCCTGTGTATGTATCTAAACCCTTCTACCAGTATTAGATGCTTGATGATCTGTAGTTAGTGTACACAGTAACTGTAGTGGGGAGGCTTTAATCACCAAACTGCATTTCAGAGGTTACTATCATATCTGATATTCTTAAAAAAAGAATGGACTAAAGCAATAGGATATGATTAAGCTAAATGTATTATAGACCAAACGATTATATTGTCTTTTTCATTATTTTACAGGAAGTTGCATTGGAAGATTTGCCAAAAACACTCGGATGAGATAAATTTATTGCTGACATTATTAAAATGAATCTCATCTTTCATGAAAAATCTGGTTCTCTGAAAAAAAAAACGACATAAAAGGTGTCAGAAAATGCTAGACTGTGTAGGTATATCACCTTAACCTACTGTTAAATTTGCAAGCCTGCTTCATTTTATAGTGATGCAGATATTGATGGAGAAGTGTTATCCATTACTACCTGATAACCCTTATCATTGATAGTGTAAAATGTCCTGCATTATAGTCTCCATCAAATTTTTATTTATGTATTATTTTATTTGCAGTTTGATTACTGGGGAAGTCCCACTGGGCTGAATTGACCCATTTTCACTGGAGGCCTGGGGAGAAAATCTCCAAGATGCATTATACAATTTAGATACAACTGATAGTTAATATTAAAGATAATATTAATATTAAAGATAATATGTAGAATAGTTACTCATAAATGCATTCAATATCATGCATAGTTAAATTCATTAAGCTTGAAGGTAGGGATCATGCAGTGTCATCTGAGGAAAACAGATGTGTTAGGTGTGGAAACAGTTTACATACAAACCTTTTAAGAAAATGTAAATTTGCTTTACATACACACATCAACAGTAGAATGCAATTTACAATATTTACAAGGTTGGGCTGTGTGAGGGTAGCTGTAGGAGTTGTTGAGAGCTTAGTTAGGCTCATAGGAAGATAACTATGATAGTTGTAGAGCTTGGGAACCAGAGATAGAACCCTTTTTGATTAGGTTGGGTGAAGGCAGGTACATTTCCATTTAGTGGACAGGTGTTTGAATAGTTGGGTTTTGAAGTTTTCTGAGTTTGGTATGGTTCTTAGTGTGGAGGGAAGGGAATTCCATTTTTTCCTAGTTAGAAAGATAGGAGAAGTTGGCCAGCAGGATGTCTACGTTTATGGATAGTAATTAAGTTCTGATTTTCAGATCTGAGAGCTCTGTTGGGTGTATAAGGGGGAAGGATGTTAGAGCAGGACATCTTGTTGGGTGAAATATGAGTCTATATGCAGTAGTGAGTTGGAGATAGTCTAGGCAGTTTGGGAGTTCAAACCAATTCAGGGATTGTAGGGTTAGGCAGTGATGGGTGGTATTTTTAGATTTAGAGGCAAATTTAGAGATTTTGTTCTAGCAGTTTTCTAGTTTAGAGGTGATAGAGGAGGATAGGTTGGTTAGGAGAAGGGGCTCCGTATAATAAGGAAGGAAGAAGATACCTGGTAGTGTTGGAGGGAAAGCAATTATTCCTATACAGCATACCTAGCTTTTGGTGGGTTTTCTTAATATTTTGTTGAATATAAATATCATACTTGGTGTTCATCTACAGCAATGCCAAGTAGTTTGGCAGAGGGGACCACTTCTATAAGTGAGTTGGTTTGACTATAGACTTTGAAGTTGTTTTTATCATAGGAGAAGGTCTTTGTGGGAGGGAATAGTAGAATCTTTGATTTATTTGCATTGAGAGAGAGGTGCTTTTGGCACATCCAGTTTTCAGTTGTTGAGAAGACAGTTTGGGTTTTAGTCAGCAGTTCAGAGTGGTTTGAGGCAGAGCAGACCAAGGTTGAATCATCTGCGAATTGAATGATTTTAGCATCAGGAATAGCAGTGTGAAAGTTATTGATGAAGATGCTAAAAAGCATTGGCCCAAGGATGGATCTCTGTGGTATGCCAGTTGGGGTAGGTAGGAAAGAAGAGATGGAGTTCTTCAATTTTGACTGCCTGTGATCTGTCTGATAGATAGCTGGAGAACCAGGATAAAGCATTATGTGAGAGATTAAGGTTTGAGAGATGACAGAGGAGGTGCTTGTGGGAAACAGTATCAAAGGCTTTAGACAGATTGAGTAAAATGGTAGAAACTAAGTGTCCTGAATCTCGGACTTGATGGACAGTTTCTAGGAAAGAGAGTAGAGCAGTTATTGTGCTATGGCCTGGACGGAAGCCATGCTGGGTAGGAGTGAGAAGATTATTTTGGGTCAGGAAAGGCATAAGTTGGAGGTGGATGCATTTTTCTAGGATTTTGGAGATTGGTGAGAGCAAAGCAATGGGGTGAAAGTTTGAGATGCTGGTATTTTTGCCTCCTTTATGAAGAGGAAGAATATAAGCTGAGTGCCAGAGTTTGGGGATGTATGATTATTTTATGGATTGATTAATAATGATGCTGATTGGGAGAGCAATGCCATCAGCAGCACATTTTAGGAAGGAAGAGAGAATATTGTCGGGAGCATTAGAGTAAGGTTTGAGTTTGGATAAAAGTTTTTTATAAAGTTAGTGGAGATGGGTTTGAGTTCAAACAGATGAGGTGAATTAGAAGGGGGAGTGTGTAGAGCAGTTGGGTTATTATTGGGAAATGTCTTGGTGAGGGTAGTAATAGTTTCTATGAAAAATGAGTTAAATTCAGAGCCTAGTTCAAGGTCAGATTTAGATTTGGGTCAGGACAGGGGTTATTCTTGAAACCTGGATTGAGGAGTGAGTTTATCGAGTTTCAGAATTTTGTTTTTTTTTTTATTGTTATTGGACTGAAGTTTTATATAGTAGGATTTGTTTGTCTTTGGTGATTATTTTGCATGGTTGCGGAGCTGTTTATATTGGAGCAAGGTATTGGCCAGTTTATTGTTTTGGTAAAGCTTCTATAGTTTGTCTCTGTGGTGCATAATCTATTTGTCTCCTTAGATAGCCAAGGAGCAGTTTTAGTTTTTATCCTTTTGTTTCTTAGTGGGGCTAGTGAGTTTAAAGTATCAAGGAAGACAGAGTTGAAGTATTCTATAGCCTTGTCAAGAGGAAGGATGTTTAGAATTTGCCAGTTCATTTGTTTGAAAGTATTTGAGAAAGTAGTTGGGTTGAAGCTACTGAGGTTGTGAGTTTGAATGTACTGATGCTGTTGTGGGGGAGGAACTAGTTGAGCGATGCATGAAGGCTGGGAGGTAGTCACTAAAGGTATCAGAAATTGTGCCAGAATTGGTTATTTTATTTGGATCTGAGACTAGGATCCAATCTATAGTGGATCTGGGAGGGTTTATTTTGTTAGGTCAAGTGATGGAGAGGATTATTTGAGTGAAGTTATAGAGGTTAATGGATAGGGAGGAAGAGGGGCAATTGATTTTATTCCAGTCAATATTCACATCACCAAGGATATAAGTTTTATAGTTAGTTTCAGTAGAGGCCCATAGGAGAATATTTTCGAGTGTAGCGATTTTGTTACCAGATGTGATATATAGGGCAATGATACAGATATTTTTATGTTTATTTAGTTTTAGAATTCCAGCATGGAATGTGGAGGGGAATTAAGGTAAGAAGGTTGGAGTAGACTAGGGCAGTGCCTCCACCTTTTTTATTTAGTCAGTCATTTCTGAGACAATGAAATCCTGGGGGCAGAATCTCAGTGCTGGAGACATTGGAGGCATCCCTCCAAGTTTGTTAATGCATGCCATTACTATGATGAGAATAAACCATCTAATTAGTCGTTAAACTGTCTCCTTAATATCCTTCAGACTATATTCAAACATGTGACACTAACTTTTTATCTGTTCTAGCAATTATGTTGTCTTCTGACTTAAAATTATTTTGCTATTAAAGTTATTGTGACAGTGTTTAAAGGTCAAGTTTACTACTAGGACATATCTGTCGAACACTCTGGATAATGGGTCGGAAAGGTGACATCATCTTTGCAATGCAGGCACATATTACAAAAATAAAAAAATATTAATAACATTTTAAAATCAAATGAAAATATTTGTTTTTCTGTGTGCACAGTGTATACAAGTTGCACAGTTAGGTGATGACATCATCACAGGCAGAAGAGTGATGCTGTCATTATGGTGGCAGCTGTACTCAGGAGTCACCAAATAAATGTTTGTTCAAAAGGAAAATTAAAACATAAGTTTACAGCAGTTAGAAAATAGACACTCCAGCAAAAGTAATATATAATGAATAACATTAGTAGTCATTAAACATTATTTTGTTAGATTGTTCGTTCTGCAACTGCTTTTATTTCCATTTGTTGCTGTGTGTGGTAGTGTAGTTTGGCTAACACACTGTCAGCATAATATCTTGCAGGAAGTCTGGAGAACTGCACATAGATTGAGGTCAATAGTTAATGCCCTTCACAGGTGCATGCACTAAAATGGTAAAAACACAGAGTTCTCTTAAAATGTTTTAGATAAAATAACTAATTTATGTGAAAATACGACAGAGACAAATACTGCATGGAAATTATCATTGCCATTACATAGAAACGGAATGCAAATGCAGCTGTCGGTTTCACTGCTTTCGACATGATCTTTAAGTAATGAAGATCAAGTCACCTGGGGGGATGTTCTAATTCTTGTCCAGTGGAAATTTCAGTAATGAGTAAACTGGTGAGGAAAGTACTGGAGGAGTCATACCACTTTATAATGCATGATGGATTTTTTAGTGGGCTGACTTTCAGAATAAGTTATTGGTCAGATACACGGTAGGCCTTTTGCCTGCCAATGGACCATCTTGATCTATGGGTGAAGTGATTGGGTGTATATTACGTTATCTAACTTTTAAAAGTTCAAACATCATAATGGTTGAAGCCATATGATCGAACTTTTAAAAATTTGCAAAGCTAAAAAAAAATATAGAAAAACCTGACAGTTTTAAAAAGGGGGTCAAGCCCCCCTGCACCCCTTGTTCTTTAAATATACCAACTCCAAGATCGCACTACAGTGCAGGAAAGGGAGATCTTCCCATTCCACGGTATACAGAGATCTCTGTTGAAACGTTCAAACTTTTAAAAGTTTAATCATACGGTGTCGACTATATGACGTTCGAACTTTTAAAAGTTCGATAACGTAATATACACCCAAAGTAATCAGGGCAGAGAGAGAGCTTAATACTTAATACTGCACCCTCCCCAAATAAAAAAGGAGGTGTAGTCGAACGTTGGCCTCTAGCTGTGTGTTGTGAACTCTTAAGTGCCTTGTAATCTTTTGAACAAAGAGGCACATTTATTACAAGTAGTAGTGCTTTGGGGTATAATGTTAGGGTGATTAGAAAACATCAAGGAAACTAAACATTGCTTAAAGAAACCAAATGAACAAAGTTATGCACAGTAAAATTGTTCAGAGTTAACTGCAGTGAAGGATTTGTATTGAAACCCCAGAGAGCTAGTAAATTAAAAAGACAAGGTTAAAATCAAAAATAAAAATGTACTCTGTAAACACATCAGAATTAATTACAAAAAATACATAGTAATCAGTAGTGGATACTGCAGTACAGCATATGTATCTGAAGTGTGGTCTAACACTGTCTCTTGCCTGATAGCAACAGTAGTTGACCAAGTATGAGAGGTAATCAGGAAGACCAGGCAGAGTTTAGCTGGTAAAACACAACAGGAGCATGGACTGTGTGTTCACTGAATTTTTTTTAAAGCCAAGCATCATCTATGTCAGAGGAGCTGTACAACTACCCATTTAAGCCGAATGGTACTGTGTTACGGTCAAAACATTGCTGCAGCTAAAGCAAGTAAAAGAGGGAAACTAACAACAGAAAAATGCTGTCTGCTCACATTTTTACTTTGCATTTGTTAGCTGGGTCAGTAGGCTGGTAAGCATAACCTGGCTGCACAGTAAATCACATGTGCAGAGTGGAGTAACACAAAATATAGAGCTGCACAGAGTAATGACAACTCAGAGACAGGGATGCACATAGAGAAATGCCTTGTTAAATACAATATATGCCGATAAGTATAACAGTACCATAATGAGCAGTTAAATGTACACATAAGCAATATGCCAAAAGTGCACAACCTGACTGTGTGTGGGAAAGGAAGAAAAAGGCCAACTGCAAGATAACAGGATGAGAAATTGAAAAGAACAATGAGGTAACTTAGTCATAGATCTACAAAAGGCTAAATGACTAAATGTATGGCTACGCAAGCACACACACTGACAGCGATACAGAGCCATATGTCAACGTTAAGTGCCTTGACAAGGCAATGTAAGGGAGGTGGATTAGACCTGATTGACTGGCACAGTGCATCACCCCCCCCAAATGAGGATGATGAGACTGGGGGGTGACTGGGGTATAATGAAGTGCAATACTTATGGGGATCTGTGTCTGCAAGGAGCAGACTGGAATATTCCAAGCTCCATGTTAGAGAATGAAGAGGAGCTCAATGTGGTCTTGGACATGAGGGGTTCAAGTAACTGCTGCAGGGTGGTTGAGGGGTTCAGGTAACTGCTGCAGGATGGTCCTGAGCGTGAGGGGTTCAGGTAACTGCTGCAGGATGGTAGAGGGGTTCAGGTAACTGCTGCAGGATGGTCCTGGGCATGAGGGGTTCAGGTAACTGCTGCAGGATGGTCCTGGGCATGAGGGGTTCAGGTAACTGCTTCAGGATGACCCTGGGCATGAGGGGGTCAGGTAACTACTGCAGGGTTGTTGAGGGGTTCAGATAACCTCTGCAGGATGGTCCTGGGCATGAGGGGTTCAGGTAACTGCTGCAGGATGGTCGAGGGGTTCAGGTAACTGCTGCAGGATGGTCCTGAGCATGAGAGGTTCAGGTAACTGCTGCGGGATGGTCGAGGGGTTCAGGTAACTGCTGCAGGATGGTCCTGGGCATGAGGGGTTCAGGTAACTGCTGCAGGATGGTCGAGGGGTTCAGGTAACTGCTGCAGGGATGGTCCTGGGCATGAGGGGTTCAGGTAACTGCTGTAGGATGGTTGAGGGGTTCAGGTAACTGCTGCAGGATGGTCCTGGGCATGAGGGGTTCAGGTAACTGCTGCAGGATGGTCCTGGGTATGAGCGGTTCAGGTAACTGCTGCAGGGTGGTCGAGGGGTTCAGGTAACTGCTGCAGGATGGTCCTGGGCTGTGGGTTTCATATAACTGCTACAGGATGGTCGAGGGGTTCAGGTAACTGCTGCAGGACTGTACCATAGAGGATATGATTTTGGACTTGGTCCAAACTGGTGTAGAGGGCTCATAAATGTTCAAGTTAGCCCAGCAAGTAATCACATCACTATGTGGTTTACAGTAGGAAGAAAGGGAAAAAATAAAAAGACACTGTGAGATTTTAGTAATGTAGATTGAGAGGTGGTCAAGTTGGAGTTAGAAGCTGTGGGAAAGGATCAGGCATGGAATTCTTAAGGCTTTAGACAATGGTGTGAAAAAGCGGACATGAGAAGGACAATATGGCCACACAGATATGTGAAGCTAACAGCTGAGACATGCACGACATAGAATGTTGGAAGGATGGGAAGGTGGAAGATACCAAAAAAGCAAGAAAATGTCAGAAAAGGCAAAAACGAAACATGAACTAGACAGAAAGCATAAAATATGGGCCAAGTCTTGCAGTTAGGTCAGAGGTTTAGGACTATGAGTTGTCAATGAGCGGTTTCCTGTACTCCAAGATTTAATCCCTTCAGCCTCCACTTGCCCACTGTGTGACTCTGAACAACATAGTTAAGCAGACAATGCTTTGAGACACTTAAGAAATTAGGTTCAGCAATTGTCCTCTGGGTTGCATGCTGAGTAACTATCTATAAACCTGTAAACCCAAAGGAAGCAAGGGCTTGTTTTAGATACATTTGTAAATTAATTAATTAATTAATTAATTAATTAATTAATTAATTAATTAATTAAAATAAAAAGGAAAGGGAGAGAGAGAACTGTCCAAGCTCAACAAAGATGGGAGGGAGATCCCCAAAGACTTGGAGAAAGCAGGGGTACAGAATGATTACTGTGCTTTAGTACAAAAGAAATGAGGGCTGCTTGCCTGCTAGGAAAGATGTAGGGCAATATGAGGAGTGGACAAGACATTATGGTAGGGAAGGATAGAGCACGGAGCAGAGGGGGATCTGGCTACCTTTAGGAAGGATAAATCACAAGGACCAGATGGGCTGCTTATAGTGTCCTCAGAAATCTGGCCATTGTGTTGGCAGCTCACCCCCCCCCCCTCCCCAAGCTAATATCTTCAACAGATTACTGGTTAGTGCAGAAGTGCCAGAGGGCACAAAAATAGCAGGTGGTACACCATTGTGCCAGTAGACTTCATTTTTGGCCCTCTGCTCTTCAATATGTTTACTAACAATCTCCATAAATTCTGTCAGCAAGCTTCCCTCACACAATATGCTGATGATTCTGTCTTGATATTCATTTCCAACAACCTAATACGTCCTCAGAGCCTAAGTCAAGAAGCGTTTAATGCTGTTGTAAGTTGGCTACAGGATAATCACCTGCCACTAAATTCCAAAAAGTTAAATCACTTCTCTGTTTTCCAGAATTGCATTTCAGTGGGGCGGGGAACAACTTTAAAATGTCTTCCTTAAATAATACCATGACTGACATTACTACACTTTCAAAACCGCTTGGAATGACAATCAACGGCAATCTTAAACTTGATTTACATATGCACAACAGCATCAAGAAAACTGATCAAAAACTAGGTAGCCTACATAAAGAAACTCCTTACAATCTTTGCCAAGGTAAGTCTAGAACCTCTTACCTTTTCTGCTCTATGGAGCCCTTATCGTGAACAACCTACAAGCTTCAGTTCATTCTAAACCAGAACAATGCTACAATAAAATTGCCAGATTCACCCACAACAAACCTTACTTGCACCCACTACTGCTTAGCACTAAAAGCTATTATGTGGCTCAGACATGCACACCACCTATGAGCTCATCTTAACCCACAAAATTATCCATACCCCATCCTCCTGCTTAGTAATTATCCCAATTCTACAATGCTACCTTCCAAAATACCCCCTTCAGTCAAGTGATAAACAAATGCTTAGCATCTACAAACCACAAAGGGGTACTGGGGTCAGTCTCTATTTCAATAGTTTAGCTATAACATGAGACATAATTCCTGTATCAGTCAGATCTATCTCACTCCATCTTTTCAAACTGTTAGTAAAAGGTTCTCTCTGCCTCCTGGCTTTGCTCCTGATCCTCATCTGTGACATAGCTCTCCTAACATCCTTCATCACCTTTCTTATACCTCCCTTTAAATCCCTAAATCACTTAGCCTGCTTATTCCCTTCTAACGCCTCACTTTATTGTACTTTTTAAGCTACTATACCTACTTCTAATTAGCACAACCAAATTACTGTTCCATTGCCTCCTGTCTACTAACACTTAAACTTGCTTATCCACTCAAATACCTCACTCTACTGTATTTCTTAAGTACTCCTACCTATCTTATACTCCACTCTTCTGTCTCTAAAGTGGCAGCACAGGTCCTGGAAATGTAATGTTTGCAATTACAAATTTTAATATAGTGGGCCAGATTTACGAAAGCTTGCACGGAGTGCAAGAAGAGTGTAGGAGCTCACGGAGGCAATATGTCTGCCGTGCGATCCAGGTACAGCCAGCAGGGGCATGCACGAGAGCTGCTAAAGTTACTCTTGCACGGACAGCGTCATGGTATGCAAATTACCTCATTTGCTGCTGAAAGCTATGCAAATGAGGTAAATTTGCAATCCAGGAAACACTAACCTGTCCGTGGAAGATTAGTGTTATCTGCAGAAATGTACTCCATTGGTAACGGAATACCATTCTGCAAATAGCTAAATGGAGCTATGACAGCTCCAAATAAAGGATGCATACAGTTGAGGAAGCATGCCAATGGCCAAATATAAGGCCATTGGCATTTATAAATGTTTAAAATGATTAAAATCTAACTTCCCTCCCCCGATTTCTGATGTTTAAATGTAGCGCAGCACCGCGCATACGTGCGGTGCTTTAAAAAACAAGAAAATTATTTAAAAATAACCAAAAATAGCCATTTTCACTAAAAAGTTTATCCTGCCATGCAGGCGAATGGCAGGCTGAAGATAACATGGCCACTGAGTAGTGGTTGCTAAGGGGGAACTCAGTGTGAGAGATGTAACCATGCATTAGTAGTCAATCCTATGCAAATGAGGATAAGGATAGTGAATCCCAATTTTCCCCAGCATGTGAGCCATGTCCCAAGAGTGTAAGTGTAGGAGTAGGTGAGTAGTAGAGTAGAATATAGGTAACATCATGAGGGTGTGTGTCAGAAAGGCTGTAAGCTTGTTGGAGCACAGTGTCTTGTGTTTGCCCTGAGTTGCTCAGGATTGCAAGAGATGTGTCTACAGTTGTCCTTTTTGAAAACCAGAAACCAAAGGTGTACGCCATGAATATACCTGAAATTTCTTGCAAACGTGCATACAGCGTGTGTGCGGCGCTGCCCTGGGCGGAAACAGGAAGGGAAAAGGAAGGAAAAGAAATAGGAAGTTAGCCAAGGAGAACTAGCAGAGCTACCAGGTGAAATATATCAGAATCAGCCAATTACACAGGTAGCAGACTAGCCCAGGCCAGCCCAGCACTCTGCAAACAGCATTCTTCCCTGTTTTTTTCCAAAGAACTTTGCAACACTGCAGTATACAAAGAGGGAAAGCTTAAAAACTTTAAAGTCAGACAAAATGTTATGGGCTGCTCTTGCTATCATAAACCAACATGTGCAAGGTGCTGAGGGTGGTGATGTTGTGAATGCTGCTGAGCAACCCACAGTGAGGAGATGGAGAAGAGTGTATAGACCTGGGGTAAACTACCAGGGCCTACATGAGCTGGAGATAGTGGAGCACTATAGGGTGGACAGAGACCTCCTGCAGCAAATTGTTGAGCTGTGCCGGCCACGCCTCACACACAGAACTAACAGAGGGGAACCCATCCCAGTGGATACCAAGGTATGTGTTGGCCTAAGAATACTAGCTACAGGTACCTTCCAGAGACCAACTGGTGATATGATGGGGATTTCACAAGCATCAGCATCCAGGGTACTGCACCAGTTCCTGGATGCCATGTCAGCACAAGTTGGTGAGCACTTATATTTCCCCAATTCCCGTGAGGCATCGGCCAGCAATATGCGTCTTTTCCACCAAATAGCAGAATACCCTGAGGTAGTGGGTGCAATAGACTGCACACACACACACATCAAAGCACCACCCGGTGAGTGGGGTAGGGTCTACATCAACTGCAGGGGCTTCTCCTCCATCAACTGCCAGGTCATGTGCAATGCCCAGGACGTAATAATGAATGTGCGTGCTGGCTGCCCTGGAAGTTATCACGATTCCCACATCTGGCATCTGACGCAGCTGTACCAGAGATTTGCCAATGGGGATATCCCTGATGGTCACCTAGTGGGGGATCCTGGATATGCACTGGAGCTGTGGCTGATGACACCCATCAGAAATGCACACACACTCAAACAAGAACTCCATAATGAGGCACACGCACAAACAAGAAACATAATTGAGCGTGTGTTTGGGATGCTCAAGTCATGGTTCCGGTGCCTGGACACATCTGGTGGAGCCTTGCAGTACTCATCAACTACATGTACCCAAATTGTCATGGTATGTGCTATGCTACACAATATGATCCTGCGGAAACAGCTGCAGCAGGAACAACATGGGGCAGGGCCAAACAGCTCCCTACCATTGCCCAGGCCTGCACAGGCACCACGTGACTCGGAGGAGGAACAACCTGAGCCTGCCCCAGTAGGCAGAAGGAGGCGTGCCCAGTATGCCCTGGCCTTGGCAAAGCGGCAATGCATAGCACATACACTGACTCAGTAGGAACCAAGGAAATTACACCTCTCTCTGACTCGCACATACAGTAGAAGGGATGCCTAACTTGACACTACCTGTTTTCAAACATGTATAGGGAGTATAATATGTGCATCCAACATAGGCAGCCCTGCAGCACCACCTGAGGCATGAGTCCCTATTTTAAGCAATATAAAGTACTGCTAAGCAAATTTTACCAGTATTGAGCATATTTAAATACAATTGCGCATAGCTGTGCACCGCGCTAACCAGCACAACATCGGGCAATGTTGGGTAAACACGCTCACACCTGCTTTACTGTTCCTTAACCAGTCAGGTCTGCCCAGCAGGAAAATAAAAAGCAGGGACAGGGCTCGAACTCAGGATACTGTGCACTATAGTCACAGTACTGAACCACTAAGCCATGACAGCATTTCACTGGCACAGACACAACTTAAGTCACTCACACATACCAGTTGGGGGGGGTCACATACCTAACAGTCACAGCCAGCAGGGCAATTGAAGACAAACGCAAACACAAACAAATGCTGTATCCTGCCCTCTGAAGAGGCATATGAGTAACCTCCCCCCAGGCCTATGCAGACAGATAACAGCAGGCCAGGTAGTGTGATGTGGGTTGGGTAGACTATGAAGTCACTAACTAATATGCGTGTAATTGGAAGCTATGGTCTGTAGTACAGTGGTATGCCTCAAGCCAGTACAATAGGCAACAGTACAGACTGAAATGGAGTACCTGACATAGCAGTGCAGACCTAGCAAATGTGTCTAAGTGTCAGGTGTACCCCTCATCCTATGTACACCCACAGTAGCAATCAGGTGTGCCCCCCCGGGTAGAAATCTACAAATAATAGCTGTCCCCCCTGTATGTAGAAATGCTGATAAGTCTATGCAAATTGACTCATGGAAGCCCTGCAGGCACAGCGTGTGCTTCCTGTCGATGTACAACACAAAAGTGAGCCCTGAAGTAAAAAAACTACTTGATTTTTCACACACATATAGTATATATGGCCATAGTGGGCATGCTCACACACTTAAACAAATTTAGTAAATTTGAGTCAGCAACATACTGAAAGGTCATACTGGGCATGCTCACACACTTAGGCCATGTCAGAGTACAGCAGTGGGCCACACATATCTGGCAGTTGCAGTTCTTACTTCAGACACTTGTCACTATTCACCAATCCTGCCTTGCGCACACAGTGATATGAAAACAGACCCATATAATATATTGGATCCCTGTCATAATCAAACTATGTACTACAAGTACTTAAGTTGTTCAAAGAAAGTGAAAATGCAAAGATCATCAATAAATCCCCGATCAATATCATCAAGAAACAATGAGCACTCCTAACATTATCCAAGCCATGTTCTGGCAAACATATTGCCAAAGAGTCCATAGAGAACCATGAAGCTTTCTTTCGCTATGTCATAAATATCAATGTAAACTCATATATGTTCTGAGTCACTGCAAAGTGTAAATGAATACATGTACATGACTGATATTGCCAACATCTCGTCAGACAGGTTCATACATATTTACCTCCCTCTCACTGACAAAAGGGCCCATTACCATACCTGGAGATTGTGAAAACCCAGAAATCACATATACAATGGTTAAACAGCTCTATCCAAAGCTAAAAACACGGCGTCTATGGAATGACATGGTTTCCCTGGCTGTGTCATATGTGAACTCCAAAACAAACAGACCCTGCACCTGAACAGTCTGTTGAGACTCACCCTTTGTACAGGATATGAAACTGTTGAATGGGTTACAGCAACATTTGGCACACTCCACAAGTGTCGGTGCACAACAGACCATGGGAACTATAGTCTTATAAGCCTAATAAGCCTGATATGCAAGGCCATGGAGTCCATCATTATGGAACTCATAAACAGAGATATTGGGAGCCTACAAACACCCAACCCCTACCCATTGTGGTTTGGTCAGGGGCAGATCATGGCTCCTAAACCTGCTAGATGGTTTTCAAGGCAGTCACCCAGGACATACATCAATGAAATGAGCTCCATACGGCCTACAAAGCCCTTTTCCAACATCCCACACACGTCGTATCCACAAAATCAACAGCCTGTGCATAAACACGTATGTCATCTGATGGATTTTTAATTGGGGCACAAATATATCCCACAAGGTAAGAATTGTGGTCTCCTGTTCAAGCTGGTAACAACTGTTGTTTCCCATGGCTTGGTCCTGGGACCCCTCCTGTCTGGTGTATACTTTTCAGAAATACAGTCAAACACATGATGGCTATGTTTAGCAAAGTTTGTGGATGACTGCAAAAAGGTTGTCATAATCGATGTTTGGGACAAGAGACATCCTTAAAAAGAGTCTCAGTCAGACAGATGTGATGTCAAAATTAAGGTCTCGAGTTACAGTCATGCAAATATCACATAGGTGCCAACACCCTAAAACTGGAGGTAATAAGGGATCTATGGACACATGTGGATAGTCATTTCTACTTCCAGAAACACATTCACAAAGTGGTTAGAAAATCATGCTATGTGTTCCCACAAATTGCCAAGGTCTTTTCATATAGGTCAAAGGAGGTTCCCTCTACTTATCGGTCATCAGACACATCAGAGAGTATCATGGCACACTTGCAATGAGTCTTGCTAGGCACCTTCAGCAGCTGGAAGGACCACTGAAGTACTTCAACAAGAGGATTACTGGCCTCAAACAGTTGCCCCATGCAACAAGACTGAATTTAACTCAATCTGTACTCTGTTGCATACTGTCTACTCAGGCGATCTCTGCCCAACAGACAGGTCCATGTCCAATGCAGAACTGATGTACATGCGCTACCTGTAGTAAACCCAATCTCACTGTGCCACATGCTGTAGGGATATCATCATCACAACAATAAATAGAACATGTTGGAGGGATATATTACTAACTCACAGACTTCCCTTGCTTTGGAACAGGCTCCCAACCTACATTAAGCTGAGTCCCAAACTGACACTCTTCCAGAGGAGCCTCGATGAGTGTATGTGAAACTGAGCTGTCACACCATGGATCACTTCATCAGCTCTACTACACAGAGGTCTAGGGAACTAACCCCATGTTTGGTGATAGCTGCACACTCTGGCCATACTGATGTATGCCTTCAGGCAGATAGCCTATTACCTACTTATGTACCTATATATATGTAGGGGGAACACAGTATAATAAGCCAAAGATGGATGGGCAGAGATGTGTGTAAGAGGGTGATCATGACAGGGAGCCATCCAGGACTATCCCACCCAGCACAAATCCCAATGGCACAAAAGACATGATGTGCACATCTCACCCACTGTACATAACAGCCTCCAGTATCTGTAAGCATTACAGTGTATGTGGTCCATGTGCCTGCTGTACAACATGGTTGTACAATGAAGTACACATCTACTGTCTGTAGACATGTACCTGTCACATAGGTTCATAGGGATGTAGTAGACTATCTTCACGAAGGCATATATTAGCCTAGGCAAGTTGTGCAGCTTTCACCACCCCATTGGGTAGTCTCCCAAGCCCTAGTTCTAATAGTTAGTACCCTAAGCCCCTTTCTAGTGGGGCTGCTGATGTGATGCCTGGTGTGAATTGTCTGTTTCCCATCCACTCATCAAGGTTCCTATTGAAGAATGTCAGCAAGGGGCTGTCTGATGTACTTTGGGACTGTGTTCCACAGTAAGGCAAGTGTCTGGGATGGTACTCTATCCCACCAGCATGTTGAATTCATTGTTGTGATGAGGTTCATATCCTTGGAGTGTGTAGTGTGACTCAATTTTGTTATCCGTAGATGGAGCATGTTCAACAGTTATGTGTTGGACATGGCTCTGTATGTTAGCCAGTGTGTGCCTCTGAGTAGGTGGTATGCAACAGAGAACAGATTTCGTTTTACCAGTTATGTTGCATAACACAACTGTTTGAGGCCAGTAATCCTCTTGGTGAGGTACCTTTGTGGTCTCTACAGCTGCTGGATATGCTTAGTTGAGTACATCCAAAATGGTGCATTGTACTCAATGATGGGTCTGATGACTTAAGAGTAGAGGGCCACCACTACCTCTTTTGATCCTGATGCAAACCCTTTGTTGATTATTTGGCCATCATAGGATTTCCCAATCACTTTGGCAACATGGTTGTCTAAGGAAAAATGACTACCTACTTGTGTCCCCAGATCCCTTATTACCTTGTCAGTTTTAAGGGGGTAACACCAATGTGGTAGTTTGTGGGTACTTTTTCACCAAAGGGGATTGCTATGCATTCTTCCACATTGAGCTTGAGGCTATGATTCTGACACCACACATCTGTCTCAGAGTCCCTTCTGGAGAATATTTGTGTCATCCGGGAAATCTGTTATGGCAAACACTTTACAGTTCCCAGCAAACTTAGTCAACCACAACCCTCCTGTATTGGCATGTATACCAAACAGGAGGGACTCCAGGACTGAACCCTTGGGGACACCAGTTGTTACCAGTGTAGAGTCTGACATGTAGCCAGCAACTCTTAATTTGTGGGATCTATCTGTGAGCCAGTTTGCAATCCATCTTGTGATGTATGGATTCATGCCCAGGTTGGTGAGTTCATCTATGATACCTGACTGGAATGGTGTCATAGGCCTTAGTGAGGTATAGGTAGGCTGTGTGGAGCTCATTTCAATCATCTGTAGCCTGGGTAACCGTCTCAAAGAAATCCACCCAGTTCAGGAGGAGTGATCTGCATTTGACGAAGCCAAACTGGGTGTGCTCAACTATGTGAAGGTTCTCAATGTCTTTATTGTTGACTTTCATTATGATTGGCTCCATTGCCTTGCAGATCAGACTCGTCAGGTTCATAGAGCGTGAATGCCAAGGGTCTTTTGTGGCCCCACCCCTGTGGAGTGGGAAGAACATTGATGTGCAACATTCTATGGGTACATATCCTGTAGAGAGCATGTAGAGAGAGGTGTAGGTATCCTTGATGAATATGGATACATCCCCGCCCTGTGTGCTATGATCCAGGTTCTGATGCCAGAAGGTATGGAATGAGTAGTATCCTGGTAGTGCTGGTGTACTCTCTGGAGCCTTGAACTAGGTTTCTGTTGCTGCACAGATATCAATATTCTCCATACTGAGAAGTGCCTTGAGTGTGTGCATCTGGAGGCTGAGACTTCTGGCAGTGAGTAGCATTTAGCTCACTTTGTGGTTATTTTTGTTGGTTATGGGGTTTGGTTTGTTCTGATTGACTGGTGTTCCACATCTGAAGTCAACGCCTCATTGGTCCGATCTGACCATAAGCTAATTTTCCTATATATCCATATTCTGCTCCCACTCCCCATTAAGGAAACCATGTTAAAAAATATCTCCAAAGACAACTTCATGATTCTTAAGACAGAAGTGGTGAACTTCAGGACACCCATGCAGATAGACAATACAGTTACGACTACTGAATCCTACACCATTGCACTTTATAAGCACTTACATGAGTGCATGGATTGTGGTATCCCAAACAGAACCAAGACGCTATCCTCCAAGAAAAGGAAGCCAATCTGGTGGTCCCCTGCCATAAACAAACTGCACAACAGAAGGAAGAAACTATTGCAAAAGAGGGTAAAACCCATGAGTGGAGGAGTTCACTGGTCAGCCTCAGTAAGAAGCTGTGATCCCTGATAAAATCCTCCAAAGCTAGTTATGAAAACAAAATTGCCACTGATTCTAAAGACAACCACAAAGCATTCTATAGCTATGTCAAGAATCACAATGGCAACACTCAGATCTGCTCTGAGTTACAGCACAATGGCACTAAATATACAGACCCAACTGATATTGCCAACATCCTGGTAGATAGGATCAGTGCTAACTTTACCCCCCTCTCAGCCATGAAAGAGCCCATCTCTATACTGGAAGAATGCAAAGTTGCTGTCATCACGGCTGCACAGGTAAAAACCACTCTCCAAAGCCAGGAACACAGCATCCATGGGACCAGATAATATCCCAGGCTGTGTTCTACACGAACTACAGAACGAACTGGCACCACACCTAAGTACCATGCTCAATCATAGCCTCACCTCAGGCTTTGCACCTGCTGAATGGCGCACAGCGACAGTTATCCCACTACACAAGGGGGGAGCCACCACGGACCCCGGGAACTAATGCCCCATTAGCCTGATGAGCATGGTCTGCAAGGCCATGGAACGTATCATCATGGAACTTATAAACAAAGACATTGGCAATCTCCAAACTCTGGACTACAACCATTTTGGGCTTGTAAAAGATAATTTCTCCTAAACCTGATAGACTTCTTCGAAGCAGTCACCAGAGCCGTAGACAAGGGTAAGGTGGTTCACACAGCCTATCTAGATCTTGCCAAGGCTTTCAACACCATCCCCCACTCTGGAATTATAGATAAACTCACTAAACTAGGTATAAATCTCTATGTCACAAGATGGGTTGCCAACTGGCTCACTGACAGAACCCACACTGTGAAAGTAGCAGACTCCAAGTCCGACTTCAGACCAGTGACAAGTGGAGTACCACAGGGTTCAGTCCTGTTTGGTATCTACTTCCCTGAAGTACAGGCTAACACAGAAGGTCTTTGGCTAATGAAGTTCCCAAATGACTGCAAACTAAGAGCCATAATCGAAACTACTAACGATGTGGACATCCTACAAAAGGGCCTCACTGAGACAGATGCCTGGTGTCAAAGCCATGGCCTCAAGCTCAATGCCAAAAAGTGCATTGTCATTCCCTTTGGTAAAAACTCTGTACCCATGAACTACAACATAGGCGGTAGTATACTTAACACTGAAAGTGTGATAAGAGACCTTGGGACACAGGTGGTCTGTAGACTATCCTTTGATAATCACATCGCCACAGTAGTCAGGAAGTCCTTCTACGTGGCACACCTCATCACAAAAGGTTTCTCATGCAGAAAAAAAGAGGTCATTGTTCCCCTCTACTCATCACTCATTAGATCCATTATAGAGTACAATGCCCCTTTTGGTATGTACCTCACAAGACATCTACAACAACTGGAAAGCCTGCAGAAATACCTCACAAAGAGGTTTAGCGGCCTCAAATACATGTCCTACACAGACCGTCTCAAAACACTCCAGCTTTATTCTGCCGCATATCGCCTACTCGGAGGTGGTCTCTGCCTAACATACAAAGCTATGTCAAACACAGAGCTGTTGGACATGCTCCAGTTAAAGAAATCCCAATCTCTCTGACCTTTGGCCCCAAAACCTGGACTGAAATACAAAAGGAGGGGGTGTATCCATTTTCATAAAGGATACCCACACCTCCAGGTTAGTGGCACAGCACAAGGCATCGGAGACCATCCAAGTGCAACTAACAGTGGGCAAAGCTACTTATCAGATTGTAGCCTGCTACAGATCACCTACCTTGTCTCAGGACCCTCACTCAGCATTCCTGAGAACACTGGAAAATATAAAGGTCCTACAAAACACCATGATATTAGGAGATTTCAACTACCCAAACATTGACTGGGAGAATTACTCAAGTACAAACTCCTTTGCCCAATGCTTCCTAGAGTTTATAAACTCAAAACGCCCTGGAACAGCTGGTCACCATGCCCACTAGAGGTGACAACATACTGGACCTGATCATCACCAACATGGGGGATCAGTGTTCCACACCAGAGGTAAACCCCTCGCTGGTAAGATCAGATCATAAAGTAATCACACTAGACATCCACATCCTGACCCCACCCCCAGTCAAGGAAACCACTGTGAAAAACTTTTCAAAAGCAAACTTTACACTTCTCAAGACTGAAGTGGAAAGTTTCAAAGCCCCCTTGCTACAGGGTAATGCTATCCAATCTGCAGAATCCTTTACAAGTGCATTATGTGAGCATCTACAGGGATGCATGGATCAAGCCATCCTGAGTAAAACCAAGACTTACTCCTCCAAAAAGAGGAAACCAGTCTGGTGGTCCTTGGCCATAAATAAGCTATACAACAGGAGGAGGAAACTACTACATGATAGTGCAAAATTCCAAAAAGGAAAGGCATTACTAATCATTATTAGCAAGAAACTACGATCGCTCATAAAGTCATCCAAGGCCAGTTTCTAAAGAAAAATTGCCAAGTAATCTAAAGCTAACCACAAAGCCTTCTTTAGCTATATCAAACATTTAGGTGGCAACTCTCAGATATGCTTTGAGCTACTGCAAAATGGCAAAAAATACACTGAACCAACTGACATTGCCAACATCCTGGCTGACAAGTTTATTGCAAACTTCACCCCCAAAAGGGCCTGTGTCCATCTCAGAAGAATGCAGAGCCCCAGACATCACGGACATGCAGGTAAAAACAGCCCTCTCCAAAGCTAAGAACACAGCATCAATGGGACTGGATGGTATCCCATGCTGCATCTTACATGAGCTCCAAAAGGAACTAAACCCTTACCTAAATTCGCTGTTCAGACTCAGCCTTACCACAGGCTATGTACCCAAAGAATGGCGTACAGCAACAGTCATCCCGCTCCACAAAGGTGGTGCCACAACAGAACCTGGGAACTATCACCCTATAAGCTTGACCAGCCTGGTCTGCAAAGCTATGGAGCGAATTATCATGGAACTCATAAACAGAGACATTGGGAAACTCCAGACACTGGACCCTACCCAATTCAGCTTTGTTAAAGGCAGATCCTGCCTCCTAAACCTAGTTGACTTCTTTGAAACAGTTATCAAGGCCATAGATGAAGGGAAGGTAGTCCACACAGCCTACCTGAGCCTCACTAAGGCCATCAACATCATCCCCCTCTCTGGCATCATAGACAAGCTTACCAGCTTGAACATTATCCCCTATGTCATGAGATGGGTGGCCAACTGGCTCATGGATAGAACACACATGGTCAGAGTTACTGGTGCCATGTACGACTCTAAACCAGTCAAGTGGCATCACACAGGTCTCAGTCCTGGGACCCCTCCTGTTCAGTATATACTTCTCTGAGGTACAGGCAAGCACGGGAGGACTATGGCTGACCAAGTTCGCAGATGACTGCAAACTGGGGGCCATAATTGAGACTCTGGCTGATGCAGACATCCTCCAGAAGGGTCGTACAGAGACAGATACCTGGTGTCAAAACCATGGCTTCAAGCTGAATGCCAAAAAATGCAAAGTCATCCCCTTTGGAAAAAACAAAGTGCCCACGAATTACCACATATATGGTAATCCACTAAGTATGGAAAATGTAATTAGGCACCTGGGGACCCATGTAGATAGTAACCTCTCCTTTGATAATCACATTGCCAAAGTGGTTAGATATTCCTTCTATGTAGCCCACCTAATCACGAAAGGGTTCACCACTAGATCGAGAGGTCATTGTGCCCCTCTACTCATCACTCATTAGGCCCATAATCGAGTACAATGCCCCATTTGGTATGTACATTAATTGGCACATGCAACAGCTGGTAAGACCACAGATGTACCTCACCAAGAGGATCATGGGCCTCAAAGAGATGCCCTATGCAGCTCGACTAAAGAAACTCCAGCTCTACTTGGTTGCTTACTGCCTGCTCAGAGGTGATCTATGCCTGATGTATAAGGCCATGTCCAACCTGGAATTAATGGACATGCTCCACCTCAAGAAAAACAAATCTCTCAGAGCCACACACTCCAGTGAATTAAGCCTCAGCAAAGCAATAAACAGGATGCACTGGAGGGATAGATTCCTGTCCCAGAGACTTCCCTTGCTCTGGAATAGAATCCCAGTTGATGTTAGGCAGAGCCCCTCGCAGACCCTCTTCAAGAGGAATCTTGACGAGTGGATGGGAAATTGTAAATTTACCACTGGGGTCACTTCAGTGGCCTTGCTACTCAGAGGCCCAGGAAACTAATTTAAAAGGGAGGTGAAAGCCAGCACATTCTGGCTAGGCTTATAAATACCCTTGGGCAGATAGCCTAGTACCTACCTATGAAACTATGAACCTACACGCTCTAGGGACCTAAACCTTGTCACCACAATAAACAGAACATGCCTATATCAAACAAAGCTCCGCATTAGCAGTCTTCAAAAAAAATCTTGATGATTGGATGGGAAATAGGAAATTCACCCTGGGGATCACTTCTGTGTCTCTGCTCGACAGTGGCACAGGAAAATATATTTCTTGGGTGGCAAAAGCCAGGGTACCTTTTTGGCTGGGCTTGCATAGGCCCCAGGGCCGATAGCCTAGTACCTACCTATGAAGCTTTGAGCCTTGCCTAAAAAGGTAATATGGGGAGAGCAAGAGCCTTGGCCAGTACTCAGAAGCATAGGGGCGGCAGGTGCAAACCATCTGTAGCGAAGCAATGAGGCTTGTCTATCATGTCATCACAGGCAGACAAACTGGATCTCCTTTGAATGACACCAGAATCTCAGTCAATTGTTGAAGTTTATCATCTTTCTGTTATATTGCAGTATCATGTAGGTGAAGGTAAGATGCTACTCAAGGTTTGACCCTGTGTGTGCCAGTATGTGGTGCATCAACTCATATATGATATGGTCATGGCCTATGCATACAATACAGTCACAATACACCTAGTATGATAAGCCTGTTGAGGTTAGCAAATGTGAAAAAAACCTTTGTGCAGACTGTCAGCAAGTAATGTCTGTATTGCACCCTGTAACTCCATATTGCTTGCTGAAGTGTAAAGATGTACTTAGTTTGGATTAAGAACACCGCACTTGCCAACTGTGTGTGTGTGTGTCTGTGTGTCTGTGTGTCTGTGTCTGTGTGTGTCTGTGTCTGTGTCTGTCTCTCCCTGGGGAGAGAGCAACCTTTTTGGAGACTACTCACACCCCTTAAAAGTGGTATACTCATCTTTGTCAAGTCTGATGATGTCACCATCCTACAAATATACCTGTGGAAAGGTAAAATCCCAGTAATGTGTATAGTGCATCGTGTAAATGCGTACTGCTGTAGTATCATAATGTAGTTAGGTATGGGTTTGAATCCTGCACTTGCCAACTGTAAGTGTGTGTGTGTGTGAGTGAGTGAGTGTGTGTCTCTCCCTGGGGAGGAGCAACCTTTTTGGAGACTACTCACACACCTTAAAAGTGGTATACTCATCTTTGTCAAGTCTGATGATGTCACCATCCTACAAATATAGCTGTGGAAAGGTGAAATCCCAGTAATGTGTATAGCGTGTTGTGTAAATGTGTACTGCTGTAGTATCATAATGTAGTTAGGTAAGGGTTTGAATCCTGCACTTGCCAACTGTGTGTGTGTGTGTCTCCCTGGGGAGGAGCAACCTTTTTGGAGACTACTCACACCCCTTAAAAGTGGTATACTCATCTTTGTCAAGTCTGATGATGTCACCATCCTACAAATATACCTGTGGAAAGGTGAAATTCCAGTAATGTGTATAGCGCATCGTGTAAATGTGTACTGCTGTAGTATCATAATGCAGTTAGGTAAGGGTTTGAATCCTGCACTTGCCAACTGTGTGTGTGTGTGTGTGTGTGTCTGTCTCTCCCTGGGGAGGAGCAATATTTTTGGAGACTACTCACACACCTTAAAAAGTGGTATGCTCATCTTTGTCATGTCTGATGATGTCACCATCCTACAAATATACCTGTGGAAAGGTAAAATCCCAGTAATGTGTATAACATTTCATGAAAATGCGTAATGCTGTAATATCATAATGTAGTTAGGTAGGGGTTGAATCCTGCACTTGCCAACTGTGTGTGTGTGTGTGTGTGTGTCTCCCTGGGGAAGAGAAACCTTTTTGGAGACTACTCACACACCTTAAAAGTGGTATACTCATCTTTGTCAAGTCTGATAATGTCACCACCCTACAAATGTACCTGTGGAAAGGTGAAATCCCAGTAATGTGTATAGCACGTCGTGTAGATGCATACTGCTGTAGTATCATAATGTAGTTAGGTAGGGTTTTGAATCCTGTACTTGCCAACTGCATGGGTGTGTCTCTCTCTCTGGGGAGGAGCAACCTTTTTGGAGACTACTCACACACCTTAAAAGTGGCATACTCATCTTTGTCAAGTCTGATGATGTCACCATCCTACAAATATACCTGATGAAAGGTGAAATCCCAGTAATGTGTATAGCGCATCGTGTAAATGCATACTGCTGTAGTATCATAATATAGTTAGGAAAGAGTTTGAATCTTGCACTTGCTGACTGTGTGTGTGTGTGTCTGTGCTCCAGGTGTGTGACACTGTTGGCCAATGTGCAGTGTGTGTTGATTTTTCTAGTGTATTACATATCACAATGACAAATGTATGTTCATTACACATGTAAGGTAGCCGTGGGGCAAATCCATATACATACATGTGAGCTCAAGTATTTTATAGGTGGGTACTCTGCTTTCTCCATGAACACATGTGTTATCTTTGCCAGAGCATGCTGGCACTTTCCAGACCTTAGGTCACTTCTGTATGCTTGTGACAGGCTTAGCCACTGCAGTGATCCTTGGGCTACGTCTTCCATTTCACATCCACTCATCACGGTTTCTGTTGAAGAGTGAGAGTGAGGGTTTATGCTTGAGGTATATTTGAAACCTGTTCCAAAGCAAGCAAAGTCTGGCAAAGATGACTAATCATTATAGGTGTGCAACAACCTCTGTGGATCTGCATGCAAATCCTTTATTGTTTATGTGCTCCATAGAGGGATTTCCAAAACCCTTTGGTAATGTGATTATCAAAGGAGAGATGACTTAACACATGGCTCTATGTATACATTAGTACCTCTTCCACATTTTGGGGACTACTACCTATGTGGTACTCTAGGGATACTTTGTTTTCTAAAAGTGGATAACTATGCTTTCTTTGGCTTATAGCTTTACAGCATGAGTTTGACACCAGGTATCTGTCTGTATGATACCCTTTTGGAGGATGTGTGTGTCACCTGAAGAATAAAGTATAGCCCACAGTATGCATTGTCATCAGACGTGGGCAGACATATCCCTACTGTGTTTGCTTGTACCTAAGAAAGCTATATGCCAAACAGGAGTGGTCCCAGGACTGAGTTCAGGTGAATACCACTTGTTACTGGCATTGAATAGTACATGGAGGCTGCAAATGTTACTGTGTCCTGCATCTGTGTGTCAGTTGTCAAGCCATCATCTAACAATCATTTATGGTCAGTCTGTTGAGGTTATGTATAATACCAGTATGTGGGATGGGTATGAATTGCTGGTGAGCTATAGCTTGGCTGTGTTGACCTCCCCTCCCTCACCTATAGCCTTGTTGACTGGCTTGAAGTCTACTAGGTGTAGGAGCCATGATCTGGCCTTTAGAGAACATAAGTAGGTATGGTGCAGTGTTTGCAGGTTCATAATGTCTCTGTTAATGAGTTCCATAATGCTGTACTACATAGCCTTCCAGATAACATTGGTCTGGCTTATAGGGTGAGAGTTTCCAGGACCTATTGTAGTTCTACCTTTAATCAATTTATGTTAACATTTCCACTGGGTGTGGAGAGGGTGGACAGGTTTAAGAATAAGTATATTAGAGGGTCAGGCCAGGTTTGAAGGTTAGTAGACCATGCCAGATAGGCAGGATTAAGTTGGTTTGTACATGTGCTGAGGAGGGATGCAGAGTATATTGTGAAATAGATGCTAAGGATGAAGCTGCCAGGTAACAGGAAAAGAGGAATGCCTAAGATGAGGTTTATGGCTGTGGTGAGAGAGGACATGCAGGCGGATGGTGTGTGAGAGCAAGATGCAGAGGCCAGGAAGAAATGATGTACTGTGGTGACCCCTAATGGGAGCATCCGAAAGGAGAAGAAGGCATTGTAGCACAACCCTTGTGGACTGTGAACACCATTACCGTGTGTCATTCCACAAGTATGTAACCTGTGTAGAGGCTGCATCTGGATAGAGTGTTTAGGTGAGTGGTGACATCATATGTCAGCTTGTGTATGACACAGCCAGGGACACTGTCCAGTACCATTGCCACTGTGGTGTGTACTTTGTTGAAGAGATGTTTTAACTAGAGTGTCTGTGAATCATCAGGTTTTACATTCTTCAGGTCTGGAAATGTGGCCCTTGTGTAATGACAAGGTGGTGAAATCTGCATTCAAACTGTCTGACAAGGAATTGGTAATGTCAGTCAGATAAGTGTACTTTGTGACCATTTACATTAACTGTGACCCGATCTGAGATTTCCCCCTGTAGATTATGAACAACACTGAAGAAAGCTTTAGTGTTGTCTTTGGAATCCTTGCCATTTTGTATTCTGAAGCTTGCCTTGTATGTTTATTGAGGGATTGTATTTTCCCAATGATACTGACCTGAGAGGTTATCCCTTCTTGGTATGTAACTCTTTTGGTACAACTTCACACCTTCTATTACATATTTAGTTTATGGTAGGGGTCCATGAGACTAATGCACTTTTACTGTATAAGTGAGAATTTCTTGCGTTTCTGATAGCATGGTCCATGCAACCCTGTAGGTGAACAGTTTGCATTAATAAAGGATTATGCAGCTGGGACAGTGTTAACCTTAGTAATGCAAACCAATGACAGATAGCAACAACAGCATCACCCACAGCACAGTGTCAACCCATGTCATACACGTGTACTCAAGTTCCAAAATGTGTGTAGTACAATGCATATTGGCCACCAATAGAAAGTATGGAGTGTTAAGACTGGCCAATACAGTGCACGTCACCCTGCCCATGTGTCCAATATGCACGTACATGCAGACAGTGTACCTCCACCATGTTCACAAATGTAAACCTGCAGACCTGTGCTGCACCCATCCCACACTTACTGTCCACTGTATAACACATGCTGACACAACTACACACATCAGCCAAGTGGCACATGGGCAAACAAAACACAATTGGAATAAACACTGGTGGAAACAATACAACATTGCTAATTACAGCTTTAATACATCATGCCTGCTTGGCTACACCTTTAAGGATATCATTACACTTTACTGCTGACAACATACTACACATTCAACCATTGCTATACTTTATTAAAGTCACCCTGTGCATCAGCACCATGTTAGCCTGTTCCTGCATCAATGTTACAGATGACAGGAGGCGGCACAGGTTTCATCATATGCACTGGGTGTGTTGTTGGTTTGCCAGAGGCCTACACTGAGCCATGCAACCAAAGTGTGTGTGTGTGTGTGTGTGTGTGTGTGTGTGTGTGTGTGTGTGTGTGTGTGTGTGTGAGGGCTATGAGTACTGTTATGGGCCAGTGTTGATGTAATGTGTGTGGGTATGTATTTGCCCTAGGTTTCTGGTTTATGTGTGTGTGTCTGCATGCACACAGTTCCACCATGTGGCTGCCATATACGTGGATTTGTGAGACAGCTACAGACTGTACCTGGCAGGCTTTACAGATCAACATCTCTGGCCATGGATACGGAACCTTAGCCTGGCAGGGGTGCTACAGACAGTATCAGGTACTAATCCAGACTGGGTAATATCCGAAGAGGTTGACATATGTCCACTGGATCCAGGTCCCTGCTGGGATTGGCCAGAGCAACGTGCATGTGGTCTTCTAGGACGGTCTATTGTGGAGGACATCCAGTGTCTCTCCCCAGCATCTATCAATGACCTCAGTGTAATTACGTATAGCACGTGCTAGCTCACGGATACTGTCATTTACAGAGGTATTATGAGCCCTATGTGCCCTTAGTCCCTGTCTGGTGTACCACTCCATTCATGTCTATGCCTCCATGACAGTCTGGAAACATGTATGTGGTAGAAAGAGGTGTGGCACATCTGCCAGGGGCATGATGACTAGCAGTGCTCTGACGAGAACTCCTGGGCATCTGCCTATGTGGTACCATTCCAGACATCTGGCTGGGGTGGAGACTTGTGTACTGTCAATTGGTGGCCCAACAACAGACCCTGACAAACCTGCCTGTGCTTCAACACACCTATCCTCATGATCACTGCCCATCTCAGTGACATCAGGGTTCCCTGCTGTACTGAACCAGCCCCACCTTGGCACCTGTGAGAGGAAAACAGGAATCACACTTTAAGACCTGAACATGATGTCAGACCACATGCACACATGCACACACACAAAATACACTCCTCCCTAAAGCAGACACACACAACACCAGCAATCTCAGAACATGCACAATAGCAGGTGATGGTGGGGTACAGTATCACAAGCAAAACAGTCATATCACACATGTCAGCATGCAGGACATGTGTTGCTCAACAGCATGCAGTGCAAGTGTAGACAGTCCTTGTTACTAACAAGTATACATGGCTTTGATGCATATGTTTTGTTATTAGGTGATGGGCCTCCCCCTGGAACACAATGCATACATGGACACAACATTGCTGTGCAGGTATTCAAAACTCTGTAATGTACTGTGCACCATAACAAACTGGTGTACATACCATGGCTGGATGTGTATCTGTGTGTCAGATAGGTATCCAATGCTGATTACAGCCTCTGTCTCTTTAGTAAATAATTGTAGACACATTTTTAGCACATGCAAGATGAGTATTCACACAACATCATCAGTGGTGCATGGATAATTGATGGAATACCGTTCGGCCACATACCCAATGTACGGTACTTATGGTGAGTGTAGATCATATTGTGGACATGCCAGTGTCATCCATGACATGGCATACTAAAACACAACTGCATATTTAAACACTACACATACCCAATGTGTGTCATATGACCTAGCCATTCAATAGCATCATAAGACATATATGTATCAGTTGTGCAAATGGTGATTGGTATGCATATTGTTTAGAGGTGAATATGTGTGCACACACGCAACATTAAGGTGTATAGCGATGAAAGTTATGTGTAGTACTGTGGTTACAATAACTGGATGGGGTATAGTCCCATAGGCCAACATCATGAAGCATCATGTGGTCACTCAAGGCTATAAATGTTTCCCAAACCAGCACTACTCATGCTGTACCAGAACTGTACTACCTTGGCTACATTCACCATTTCACAACCAGTTGTTACATGAGTTTGTAAGGAGGTCAATAAGGAACATTCCCTGACATGAATGTGTAGTGTGTTGCAGAGTGTTTAAATGCTCCATGATAGGCCTCTACCCCTCAGGTATATTATGTGTAATGTGTGGATGAGATTTTGGATACTGGAGTGTGTCTTTACAGAAGGTTTGGGAATCCTTTATGTGTAGCATGTTAAAATGCTCTGTGTATGACATAGATGTGTATGTTATGTGCATGTTGAGTATCATCTGTGCCTATCCAATGGTCACTACAGTCTAGCCACATTTGTTTGAGATGGTCTGGGTATTGCATGTGTTTGAGGCAGCTAATCACATTAGTGAGATGTGTGTAGTCTTACACCAAACATGCACAGCATGCAGTATGGATAGGTGTGTTACATGTGTACATGGCCTACACCTTAACTATGACTTGCACGTTTTATTTACAGTAATAAATATAGAACACAATCACCAGCATCTGTCTGCTGCCTTGATGTCACCCCAGAGGGACCTACATAGAGATGAGACAGTTTGTCAGTGGCCACAGCTGTGACATTGCTACTGTGTGTTTGCAATCTTACAGTACAACAACAGTTTACATTCACAGGGCTACAGATTATGTTCCAACTGATCAGTATTGCACAACAACAGGCTACAAATATTTTAACGACACACTCCACATCTCACATATGCATGATCTACCAATACAGATAACAGTAGTCTACAGATATGGCATGTTACCTGCATGCTCCATGTGTGCTTGCTGGGTGGCTCCAACCTCCATCATGGTGTATGTCTGCTGCTGCTGCTGTTGGGCAGGTGCCACCAGGCTCAGGAGCAGCTCCTCCACTCTGGTGAGGGGGGGATGGATATTAACACCACCTCCTGTTGCAAGCTGTTGTCTCCACACATCAGCAGCACACTGATGGACATGTTGGAGAAGATCATTGCAGTGGTGGCATACCTGCTCATATGTCCAGTTATGCAGGCCTACTTCATTTACCCTGCGGACAACATCTTGCCACATTGCAGTACGCTCCTGCTGGTCCTGGCTTGTGAGAACATGAGACTGTACTGCTGAATCATACTGGTAGTAATTATGTCATCTTCAACACTACTGTAAGTGGGGTTGCTGCGATGTGTAATGATCCCTGGAAGACACAAATACAAAAATATGTCTGAGCAAGTCATATGGCACATTTAACATTATACAGTACAGATATCACTGAACTGCCATATATAGCAACCTATTACCTAACCGAGAGTGAAACACTTTAACTGGCACTTATCACTGCTCGCCCCACAATTGCTTGAAAGTGCCTGGCTCACTCCCAATCTAATGAACCATGTTCTGCACAGCAACAAAATAAAATCACTATACAAGACTATACAAGAGTACCTGGCACACTGTATGCAACACGATGCACCACCTAGCACAGCAGATATACATCAAGCTGATGTGTAAAGAAATATATCATCCATCACAATGAGTGTAAGGTCCAGTAAATGTATTACTATTATACCACACAACTTGTTAATGGTAAACCTGTGTCCAAAATATGTGCACAATTGGGAATATAGGTTGCATACTGCTGTAGTACACTATGAATGTTGCTAGATATGCAATTATATGTTTTACCACACATATGTCAAAGGACATGTTACAGACATACCCACACACACATCAGACATAATTACAGGACACAAAGGTATGACAACCCAGATAAGCTTTCAGTGTGTACTATACAGTACCATGTGTCAGTACTTACACAACCTTAATCTTGAGGAATGTAATCTGTGATGAATACAGGGACCACACAAAACAGTGGATACAAGCAATGTGGACATACACCATACTTTGCTGTACAGGTCCAGAGTAGTACTACAGTACACACAGGATTTGGATTCAACATCAGTATCCATCAATAATCATAGATGTAGTGCTTTAGCCTCCAATGACACACCCTAGTTAAAACCAAGTGACTTAATCGCACTGTATGCAATAGCACTTTTTCTGCCAAGCAACAGAATACACAGCTTTTGCTAGGATCAAAGCAAGGACCCATAACACCATGACATAAACAGTTTCCCACTAAGCTATCCCACAGATACATCATAGTCACAAACACATTGACCATCACAGTCCGTTAACAGTACAGAGAATCTATTGCAACAAGTAGATGTAGGTGTGTATGAGTATATATAACTATATATATATATATATATATATATATATATATATATATATATATACATATATATATATATATATATATATATATATATATATATATATATATATATATATACATGTAGGCACATACACATTTCACCTTACATAGTGAGAATATCAATTATACAAAGGATGTGAGGTGTACAGTAATGTAATAAAATCGCACAGTCTTGGGATAAATGCATTGAAGGTATTCACAGCCCAGGTAGCTTTAGCAGGCCTCACTGGCTTCAACATTGCAAACTGAACAAACCACCCACAGTGTTTAATCACCGCATGTCATATACCAGCACTGTATGCTGTCTTGTTTGTCACACACTAAAACCTACATACAAATATGCGCATACTAACCTTCACCAACATATATATCTCCACCCTTCACAAACAGTTGCAATATGTCCCCTGCTCTATGCACATATACAGATGTGAATATATATGACACATATATATTTCTCCATGTGTGTGTGGCATACACACACAAGGTCCACACTGTTGTAAGTCCCTGGACCTCACAGCTGAACTGTTGGGCCTTGCTGCAACACAAACAGGTGTCACATATGAACACACACTAACATTAGGGGGTATATATGGCTACAAATGCTAGATAAGCATACTAGACTGCTACAGCAGTTGCCAATGCTAAGTTACACTTTAATATGACTGTCATGTATGTGGTGTTCTGTCACACCCATGTTTATATAATGTCAGTGCTAATCCCCCCAACAGCCATTGGCCACACTACTGTACAGAACACAGATAACATGGATCAGATTTTTGACATTTAATGCTGAGCTGCATATTTCACAGGCATGTCCCACTGCCCACAGGTACATGCACTGTATTGTCCATAGCAGTAGTTAAGCAGAACATCTATGCATAAATAAGTACTGCTGCCACATATGAATGGTTCACATTATGTAGACTATTCTTCAATAACATCTACTACATGCCAGTAAATACATGTGTGTCACATACCTTTCCTTTGCATGGTTTGGTAATATTTCTTTTTCTTGTTCCTTTTCTCTGTCTCTGTCAGTCTCTGCAATAGAGTGATTGAGTTTGTTGCAGAGATTTTCACCTGCTTTTGTAGGTATTTGCACATGAGCATGTGATGTCCTCTGCACCAATTAGTGGCCACCATTTGCTAATTGCATGCAGCCTGCTGTGTAGTAATTGCAGTAATCACTGTCATAATAACCCAGTACTATAAATTGCTAACTCAGGTAGGCATAGCCCTTTCAGCTTTCCAAGATGGAGATCATACTTGTTTGCTGTGGACATCATTGTTTAAGACAGAAGGTTGGTATATTTCTTATATCAGAAGCCAGGGGTCTAGCCAGAGATTTACATTTTGTACTCAGACCTAATGTTGCTGCTTCCAGTACCCACTTGTCAGTGTAGAAATGTACTCACCCCTCAAAATGCTACCCCAAGATACATGGAAAGATGTACTTTCTTTTCAACTTTTACAATTAACTGCCATGCAAAGCTAGTTATTGAGATGTATTCCTTTGGCACAATAATTGTTTGTGAACTGCTATACTGTGAATATTCATTTACTCAGTTCTAAACAGTTTGTGCTTTTTTAGTGTTGACATTAGCACAAGCTGCTCAGAAAAACTGGACACATTTCAGTACTGTGAGTATGCTTACCTACATCCCTGGTAGACCCTGCACACACAGATATAGTCTGCATTTGGGTTGGGTTGCAGAAGTACAGAGAGCGTAAGTACTATTGTGTGGATTTTATCTTGCTGGACTTACAGGGTTGCTGTGTACATGTTAGTTTATCAAGGCAAGTAGTCTGTCTGCGTAACTCCCAACTGTGGACCTATCCACATGGTAGCCAGAGAATAGCCTGTTATTTTTTGTCTGTGCACCACACAGGTCTTTTCAGCAATAGAGCAATGGCATTGTTACAGTTGGTTGCTACCAGTACATGGCTACATCCATTTGTATTTCAGTGTTGTATTCCTACATAAGGGTATGCTTCCGAAACTCCTTCCAAAGCTATTTGCACAGTGTGTAACAGCAGAAAGGCTGATATGCCTCTGTGTTTCTGCCTCTACCAGACCTCTCAAGCACTCAGGTACATATTTGAACAGACTCAGGGAAAAGTAAAGAAAAAGTCAGGGACACCTTTAAAATATTAGTGCCATTAAGTTGAAACATTGAGAGAATCAGAGCATATGAAGTAATACACATTTTCTGAAGTAAAATAAGTGTCTAACTCTTAATTATTGTCATTATTCATTAAGTGTAATTCACCACTTTTCTGGCCAAAGTCAGTAGTTTTAGGAGGGATTCAGAGGGACAGAGCTAAAATTTGTGTCAAAATCAGGGACATCCCTGAAAATTAGGGACAGTTGGGAGGTATGGCCTCTGCCCTAAACAGATATGCCAGTGTTTGTCCTGCCGTGATACTGTGTGGGATTGTAAAGTGATGGTGTAACATTATTTCCTGCTAGAATGGCTGCTTCTCTTATCAAAGTCATGTAATGTAATCCCACAACAACTGTTGGTAAAGATCCATAGAACAAGTTGTGTGGTATGGCATTCCTATTTTTCCTTTACATTCACTTATTCTGATGCATGATATATTTATTTCAGCACCAACTTGTTATATATCTACCGTGGGGTTCGAGACTGACAGAGGTGTTTTATTTTGCTCCTGAGCAGAACAAGGGCCCTCACAAACAGAGTGACTAAGGCACTTTTAAGCAGTTATAAGTGGGTTTGCGCAATGCTTAGCTAAGCGCAAACAAGCGCACACCCGTTCAAACCCACTAACTACTGCTTAATAGTGCTTACTCCCGCTAACCCCTGCGCTCATTTCTTTGAAAGAAAAGAAAAATGGGGAGCTAAGAAAGTGGTGAAAAGGGGGCATAAAGAGGGAAAGACAGTATAGAAAGTAGCTCGGGATGTGCAGGACGGGTGTAGGGAAGGTCCATAGTTGCCCATTTCTTAACAGCAACAGCTGTGCATATGGAATAAATTTGGAGGTTGATATGAAACCTTCAACCCCTGAGAGAGGGGTGAGGACAACAAAGTAAAATTACATTTTATGTGTCCAGTGGACATGTGTGCAAAATGGGCAGCTATGTATGAGGCGTAATTTTTTTTTTGGAAGCAGATTGCCCTTTTTTTTCAGGTGAGAGTGGAATGTGGGGTAGGGGAAGTAGGTATATTTGGGGAGGTAAACAGACAAGACAAACAAGATACATACAGGGGGCATGGTATATGACATGTGGTGGGTGAACACCTTTGATGGGGAGGGATGTTTGGAAATTGCAAGCCCGTGATCCCACAGATGGAAACAGTGGGACTGAGGTCCCCACCCATGGGCAGTCATCACTGCACCTTCACAGCCCAAAAGGTGGCTGTGCTGGGGGCTGTGTAGGAGGGGCAGGCTGACCTGGGAGTTGCACCAATCATGCCTCAAGCTGACGTAGAACGTTCACTCTCTCTACGCACCACAGCCTGGACAGTTTGAAGGGTGATAGGTGGCCCTCCTCCGCCCACACTTGCACGAGAGGCCAAGCCCTATCCCCTGCAGTGCTTGCACCCGAAGGTGGCACAGGGCCAGTGGAGGAGGAAGTCCCAGGCTGGGCACCGGACCTGCTGGTGCCAGGTGCCATGGCCAGCTGAGGTGGGACAGGTGGGTCTGCTGGGACTGGCCTTCCCATACAAACTATGTTTTAGAGGGTTTAATAAAGATGTGGGTTAGTAACAGTCAACAGCATTCCAAATTAGTTATAATAGCATACAGAAGTATTCCCATTAACCCAACACACCAGATTTTCAACAGTTGAAAAGCAAGCATAACACATGCATATAGAGAACAATAGTGGACATTACAACAATATGCAGGTTGAATTGATGGCAACAGGCCACCAATATTGTGGTATTTTAACAGGGCACATGCATAGAAATAAATGCAAATATTTATAAACCAATAGGACATATGTCCCAACAAATGTTTTGAGATTAGACATACCGATTGAGGTGTGGAATTGCATTTGTTATGCACATATAGTAGGATGGAAAAGGATAGCTCAATTAACAACTTATATATCCTTCTAGTTTTCACTACATTCCTATTAACTGCAGTTATATGTCCCTTACATACATTATTACACCACCCAATGTCCTTATATTGTGCAATTGGATTTTGATAGATTATTATATACATGAGCTGTATCTTACATACAAACTGTCAAGATGCAGATGTTACTGCTACATATTTTGAGAGATGCTCACACATACTACTGCTAAGATGGTACACTGATAGCTCTACTTTCATATAATTATCTAGATATGTTCAAGTGAAAGTATCAGTTATATGTTAACAGCTCCCTACATTTCTGGCAGCACACTGACATTTCTGGGGAAAAAATACCAAGCTACTCATGTGCCAGATTAACCTGTACATGCTGGGCATGTACCAACAGTTGAGGGCTGTAAATATGCATAAAAGCTACTGGCACTCCCTTCATCCACAATATATGGGCCTACCCAAGTGTGGGTTAACACTGCTTAATACAAAAGTACTATTTGTAAAATGCAACAGTACAACATATAAAACAAAGACACAGATGCACTCCAGGAATTATACATTTATTAAAGGATTATTATGCCTTTATTTATTGGGTTAAAACACTTTTTGAAGGCTCTTTCATTTATTTTATATAACACTATGTGCAGAATAATTACTAACCTGCTTGATGACGCAACTTTTGCAACCTATCTTCATGGGCTTGCTGATTCATAGCCCAGACACCTGCAGTTGTGAAGTAAATGCAGTGATATTGAGACATACCTATCCATAGTATAGACAAGCATAGCAATTCTTAACTACTTAATACAATGGCTGCTTACTCGGTACTGGGGCATTGGGCATTGCACGGGACTCCTGGATCCACTGGTCCAGTTGATTCTCCTTACGTCACTTCAGGTCAGAATAATGGTGCCTGACCTGCTCACCAGTCCGAGGAACGTCAGTGGCTTTGGTGAGATCATGAGCTAGACTGTTCCAGGCCTTCGTTTTATATTGGGTGCCCTGATACTGGCCCCGCATGAGTTTTTCCTCATGATTGTGGACAAGGAGCCAAACCATTACTTTGGTCTCCTCAATGCCCCAGCGTTGCTCTCAAAATTGAGTGCCTTCTCCAACACCAGCCATGCTGACTGCAGAAGGGAGCTACAACCAGTTATAGCAAGTATTCCTGCCTGTGGAGCTTAAATATGCCTCATTTCCTGCACTTATTTGTGATTGGCCGGTTTTGAAAAAACTCAGCTGTCGGCACACCTGCTTAATATTCCTTTGATAGATATGCGTCTGTTGAAAGTGCATGGTTATGAAATGCTGTCATGGTTTAATGGTTATGTACTGTGGCTATAGTGCACAGTATCCTGAGTTCGAGCCCTGCCACTGCTTTTTATTTTCCTACTGGCCAGACCTGAATGGTTAAGGTACAGTAAAGGATGTGTGGCCATGTTTAGCCAACTTTGCCCAACGTTGCTCGATGTTGCCCAATGTTGCGCTGGTTAGCGCGGTGCGCAGCTACGCGCAAACACATTGTATTTGCGCTGGTTAGTGTGGTGCGCAGCTACGCGCAAATACATTGCGCTTGTTAACGTGCTGCTCAGCTACGAGCAATTGGTTTAAATATGCTAAAATGTGCTTAGCAGTGCTTTATATTGCTTAAAATAAGTTACTCATGCTTCAGAATGCATAACCATTTCACCTTCATATATATATATATATATATATATATATATATATATATATATATATATATATAAAATTCGTACACTACTACATATAACATTTCAATGCCTTTTACAAAACTTATACATAACTGTCAGGAAATATTTTTGTATACAGATTTCCAACACAAAATGGAACGTGCAGTAGTGGGACTTGAACCGGGAATGCCTCCTCTTTGTGCGAAGGCTCTAACCACTACGCTATCGCTGTTTTACTTAATTTGCATAATTATTTCTTATTATCCTCTTCAATGTCTAAGCTGGTAACTGTAGCTAAGCAATGGGCAATCCTGTGCAAACACGGGCAAATATGGGCAGCTGTATCGGAAAAAAAACAAAAGAATTATTTCTTTTAATTTTTAAATTTGTGCAAGGTTTAACATATGGGGAAGTGTAGTGTTACAATGTACACATGTGAGCAGACTAGCTCATGTAACGTGACATTTCTTGGATTTTGTCAATGCAGAGACGTGGATTTTTGGACTGCTTGGCAGTCCGACATGCCCCCTACACTCGTCCACACTCTGTGTAAGCTTTAGAGTTGAGGCAGTGTGCCCTCATTAATATTCATGGCATGCTGCCATCTTACTCTTAGACTGGCATTTCCGTGTAAGACTAATCTAGTCTTTCACGGAAGATTAGTAAATCCTGGGGAGTAGCTATTATATTAAAATTTGTAATTGCAAATATTAAATTTCCAGTACCTGTGCTGCCACTAGAGACAGAAGAGTGGAGTATAAGATAGGTAGGAGTACTTTAAGAAATACAGTAGAGTGAGGTATTTGAGTGGATAAGTAAGTTTAAATGTTAGTAGACAAGAGACGGAATAGTAATTAATATAGTAACTATTATTATAAGAAGCCGCAGCGGTACAGAGGTAGCGTTGTTGCCTCACAGCAAGAGGTTTTCCTGTTCAATTCTCGGCTGGAGTGCCTTCTGTGTGGAGTCTGCATGTTCTCCCCGCAGTCGAGTGGCCTCCGAAAGACATGCATGAATGGGTGTGCCTTCGCTGAAGGTTGGGCTGGCAACTCGGACTGCCAATCATTAGCGGATCAGAGTTCCACTGTGGTGACCCCTAACTGGAAAAAGCCAAAAAGACCAACAACAATATAGCAACTATTATGCTTTGTATTCACGGAATATTCACTGAAATTGCATTATAAGATTTGTTGGAAATATTGATCGCATTACATATGATAAAATAAATAAATTGTATGGGGGTGGGGCAAAAATAGCTTGGGAACTGCAGGCCTGTTAGTGTAACAACAGTGCCAAAGAAGGCCAGGGAGAGAACCTTGCAGGTCTGGTACCATTTTGAGAGGATATAGCTTGGGAACTGCAGGCCTGTTAGTGTAACAACAGTGCCAAAGAAGGCCAGGGAGAGAACCTTGCAGGTCTGGTACCATTTTGAGAGGATATAGCTTGGGAACTGCAGGCCTGTTAGTGTAACAACAGTGCCAAAGAAGGCCAGGGAGAGAACCTTGCAGGTCTGGTACCATTTTGAGAGGATATAGCTTGGGAACTGCAGGCCTGTTAGTGTAACAACAGTGCCAAAGAAGGCCAGGGAGAGAACCTTGCAGGTCTGGTACCATTTTGAGAGGATAATGATCTCCAGGGCAGCAACCCACAAAGATTTATAGCCATTAGGAACTATCGGTCAAACCTGATCCTGTTTTATTACTGGCCTATAGGTGAAGCTGACAAAGTAGTACCACAAGATGTTGCCCAAACGGAGTTTGCCAGGACATTTGATTGGGTCCCACAATGGAGGCTGGTAAGAAAATGGGAGGCACTGAGGAACTGGATAAATGCATGGTTGAATGGGAAGAAACAGAAGGTTGTGAGAGAGGCACAATATCAGGAATCAGGAAGTGACAAATGGAGTACAATAAGGGTCTGAACTGAGTCCAGCATATTTTGTTGCATTTCTCACGTGTATAATGGAAGAAAGAGCTGGATCAGTCCTCTGCTGATCACACAAAGATAGGTGCAGCAATGGAAGGATGAAATATCTATCCCCCCTTTTTTTCACATTTTTCTGCATGAGGTTGGGGTGTCACATCAACTGTCTCCACTTCTCTTCACTCAGTGCCACTCTCCTACCTTCTTTGACAATCGTAGCTGACTGTCACAGGTCTTCTGTCATGCAGTCCATACATCTCTTTGCTGGGTGCCCTTGCTTGCTTCTGCCTTCTTCCTGCCCAAAATCATCTTCACCAGATTGGCTTCTGCTTTCCTACACATGTGCCTGAACAACTGTAATCTGTTCTCTTTGACCTTCTCTGCAATTGGAGATACTTGGGTTTTTGCTCTGGCGTCCTTATTGTTTTCTTCTGTCCCACAGTGTGCAACCTACCGCCCATCTCAGACACTTCATTTCCATCACCTCTAGCTTTCTCAACTGCTCTGCCTTTTCTGCCCAGGTTTCTGTACCATACATTATACTGTCACACACTACTCCTGACGCTGTGTGCCAGTAGGCTGCAGCCCTTTTATAGGTTCATAAGTACTATGTTACCTTCCCTTGTGGGCCATTTTAAGCCTAGCCAATTTCCTTTTTTTGTGCTCAGACTAACCAATCCCAGTTGGTTCTAGACTGGCCTTACCCATCCCATGTTCAATAATTATATATCACTACTACTGAGAAAAACTGGGATCATACCATATGTAATTTGAGGAGACTCATGCATGGGACAAAGCATTTAGGTGTTGCATCTGCCTATTAGTAGTACAGGAAGGTGTCCTGGAGTAAATTGTCTGTTTTAGAGCCATATATCTAAGTTGTATTTGAAAATGGATAGGGATGAACTTGTTTTATGTGGATGGGGAAATGTACCTTTCCCTCCAAACTGCTCTGTTGATGCTGTGGAACAGGTTTAGAGCCTTAGACTGAGTATTTCTGATGCCGTTTGACTTGCTAATGTGCAGTAAATCCATCAGTAATCAGACGAAGAATGCCATTTATGTCAGACACAGGTCACCTCTTAGCAGTCTGTAGGATACCGAGTAAAGTGACAGGGCTTTGAGTCGGTCAATGCTGAACATGTTGTTATGGGTCTGCAATTGCATAGGTCTGTGGAAGTTCTTCCCTTATGCAGGGGAATGACGGTAGCTGTTACCCATTCACTTGGTACAAAACTTGTATGGATGCTGAGCTTGAACAGTGTTAGGGGTGTGGTTAAATAATTTTAATTAAATGATTTCTTTTAAAATTATTAATCTTTTAAGTAATTTACATCTTTTGATTATAAATTTGGTCTCCTCATTCAGACCTCTCTTCTCCTCAACCACCACTCCCAGACACTTTAATGGAACAGGTTGGCAGTTTCTTTTCCCTTCCATCTCACTTCTCAGCTTCTTCTGATTTTCCCATTTGTTGCAATTACAGTTGTCTTATCTGTACTTGGTTTCATCCTGTGTGCCTTTGGCTGTGCATTTCATTCTAGTAGCATCATATAACATCTTGGGACCTGGTGTTGGTGATTCATGATGTGGTATCTTCCTACTCTTGTAATTGCAGTGCCATTCACCATGAGCTTTTGGGTGGTGGTCTGATGTGGCTGTAGCGTAAGTATAATTCCACAGCCTTTTTTTTTCTGGAGTTTCTCCTTCCTTTCATATTACCCCTGAGATATGGCACCTACACTAATTATCAATCACTTACAGGCCTGCATTTGATATCTTACTTACCTTCCATGACCTATATAATTCCAGTCCTAATTTTTTGAGGTCCTAGGGCCCTATACCCCTGTGAGACTTCTAATTTGTCAAGCTGAGGTGATGCCACTTAACCCAGCTTGAGACCTCAGGTAGGCTTTCTTTTAAGGACCTGGTTCTTGTTATCTGTTAATCAACTACCTTCCTTGATTGCCATGCAATTCAGAGGCCTCTATTCTGAACCACCTTAAAATATATTCTCTATATTAGGAGTCTCTGTAAACCCTCTCTGTTTTAAACTACCATAACTTTATGTATTTACCCAACCATATTGCAGTTATACACCACTTTTCTTATTGCTGTGTTTTTTATGTAAAGTGCTATGGTTCAGCCATGTAAATAGTGAAATAAAATAACTGAATGATTAAGTATTTGTGTACAGATTATAACTGTTAACCAAATAGCTTTTTGGGAACAGTACCCTATTATCAAATGGAAGATGATTTGCACTGTTGGGAGATGCTAAAAGTTGTCAGACTTGTAGCTTCTTTGGAACAGTACCCCATTCCTTAAATGGAAGATGATTTCACACTTTTGGCTAGTGCTGGAAGTTGTCAAAATTAAATAGGTGTCCTGCTTATTAGCAAATTATGCTAGATGTGTAGAGAAACTTAACTCCAAATACTAAAAGCAGAATGGTTTCACACAACTGTATACCTTTAAACATCATCTGCACCTGCTATATTTCAGGGGACTACAGTAAGTTTTCTAAAAGGGATACCACATGTTGGCAGTTACTTAGATGACACTAAGGTCACACTAGAACATTTGTAGGAGCCTGATAGATTCAGGCTTGTACCTTAACAGAAACAAAGGTGTTATTTTATACACTAGTCAAAACCTTTGAATTGTAGTATACAAGTTTCATTTTGTAACACTGAATATGTTATATCAAGCTCATTCTGGAACATCTAGAGTGAAAGGCTGAGCACCTTTTTGATTTCCAGTAATTTTACTGTCATTAAGAATGTGAGATGCATCCAAACCACAGATAGCCATCTAGTCTATCAATCCTGCTAGGACCTATATGATATTGATAGTTAATAGACAAATGTCCTGTGAAATGTAATCCATTATCTTACCTGGTATATAGTATGAAGAGTGACTTACTCATATTTTTTGGAAAGGAATGCGCAGATCACACATTAAATCATTCTGTTTAATACAAAAGGGAATCGTCTTTACATTCTGAACCAGGTATTAACAGCTGTGCAGAGTGCCTCTCAACTACTACAAGAATTCTGGACAAAGTCAAATGAAATGGGGAGACGAAAGGCCACTATGAAAGACAAATTCTAAATATTGGTCTAATAAACTCAAAAAGTTGTTAGAATAATATATTTTGTACTAGGTTGTATTTTTCTTTAGGATATTATTTAGCGACTGTAATTGTCAATTATTTGCCGGCAAAAACACAACTTTTACAAGCAACAGACTAAAAATATTTGGCAAAAATCTGGACGTTCTGAAAAATTCTGAACAGCTAAGAGGTAGGAGTGCATTTTCTAAAGGTTATGCAATCTGAAACTCAAATAGCTGTATTAGTGTACATTTTCTGAAGAAAATGAAGTCTGAAACTCAAATGAGCGTCACTATTTAGTGACTGCAACTGGCAATTATTTGCTAGAACGCCACAATCTTTGTAAGAAACAGACTAAAAATGTGGCAAAAATCTGAACACCTAGACATTGATTATATTTTTCCGAAGGATATGAAGTCTGAAACTCAAACGTGTGTCATTATTTGCTCACTGCAATTGTCAGTTTCCCAGAAAATCACACCTTTTACAAGAATTATGTGACAAAAATCTGGGCATCCTTCAATTCTGAATAGCTAAAAAAAGGAGTACAGGTTTTGCCCCCGAGTATACGCCTAGATGATCCCACTTTGATTAGTAACCTGGGTGCTGTAACAGCTATCCAGTGAGATGGGAGCAAGTAGCTCATGGAGATGCACCTGTACTGGGAGAATGGTGTTAGACATGTTCTGCAACAAAAATAGCACATGCGGGAAGACCCAAGATTCAAACACTTGTAACAAGGACTCTGGGCAGTGCAAGCCCATTGAGCACTTGCACATATATTCTTAGATTCAGTGGTAGTTACTCGGCTTGTGTTCTAGGAGACCATTGCGGAACCTATCCCAATTTTACAATGGCCCCTAAGTACTATATTGCTTAAGTGACTTGCTCTAGGTTATACAGTATACAAATGACAGCTGAGGGAATCAAACTCTGTACCAGTGGAGGTAACTCATTAACAGGTCATAGCCTTTATCCTCTGTATTAGCTGTCAGATACAAGTCAGAACTCTTTTTTCCTGGAGAGAAGGTTTATAAGTAGATACTAGACATGTAGCCCAAGTCAGGAGACCATTGAGGAGTTTAGCTGAATTTCATTAATGCACTGTCAAGTTTAGTGACTTGCTCAAGGTCACAGGGTATGCAAATTGAGGCTGAGGGAAGCAAACTCTGTACCATAGGAAGCAGCTCATTATAGCTCATACTCTTAATCCTCTGTGCTAACTGCAGTCAGGAGTATGAAAGCATACATTTGCATTATGTCCAGTGTAACAGGCACTCTACCTTCATTTCTGGGCAATGGGGGAGGGGGTGGGGGCATGTAATGAAAAAATCTTTTATACTTGCTGGAAATGGCTACGATCATTAGCTCCTACCTCCTCACAGTAATTTAGGATGTCAGAGGTCAGAAAAAATGTCATGGTCATGGGATGTATGGAGACAAAAAAAATTAAACACAAGTGTGTGAATAGCACCTTGTATCACACACACCCATGAACATGAGCATGTATGCACATACACAGTGTGATGTTTTAGGAAGTAAACACACATTTTCTTCAGATGTCACTTCTATTTTCAGGGCATTAGCATCCTTACTTCTTGTCAGGGAAACAAAAGAATGCTAACTCAACATAACTTGCAATAATGCAAAATATTTGTGTTTCAGTGTTTGCCACATTCACAGTCACAATTAAGCAGAGGTGCAGAACATTGTATTTGCTGTTAATAGTTTCTCATAGCTGCACCCTTTATATAAAATCTTGGAAAAGTCTCTTGCACAGTCTCTTTCCCTGAAATGCAAACCTTCAAGTACAGGTTAAGGGGAACAGTCACTATTACTCCAACTGAGGATGAAAACAAAACAGTCTTATTACTGGGCTACCTGTGGCATAATATAGGTGTATCTAAAGTCTTCATTACCAGGCCTTTTGCTGGCATCAAATGCAACTTTAACCAGATTTCTGCACTGAAGCCAATTATCCCAACCTTAGACATTGTCTTTCTTACATGAACAGCTCCAGGAACACAGGTTGTCCAGACTCTTTGATCTTTCCAATGACGTCTTATATCTTGAAGCTGCCTTCTCCTTAAATAGAAGTAGGTGAGCACAAATACTCCCACCTAATACTCAGGCATGCTAGTTTGTAGTGGATCAATCCCACATCACTTAGTTCACTAACTTTTCCCAAATAATATAACACACGTTATGCCACAAAGTGCTCTCTGTCCCAAACTGGTGTCATAATGCCAAAGTACTCATTTCTGCTCTGTTTGACTTACCTATTGGGCAGATGCCCAGTGGGTCCAGTGTGCTAACTTACAATATATACTAGATACTAGAGTAAGATAATACTTTCTCACTATTCTCTGGGTCTAATTGCTATTGCAAGGCACCGGTGGACTTCAGTTGACAATATTCTGAACATTGCTCAAGTGTCTGCTGACAAACAGTGGGTTTTTGGAAGGGAATGTAGAAGAAAAAGAACCTGGCCTGTACCAGATGTACCCGCATGATATTTCACTTTGCCAGTCTGAGATTGTTTACTATTGGCCAACTATTGAAGGATGGAATCCGAGCAGTCTTTAGGGGTGGTGAAGTCTTGTGACGGCACATATGATAGTTAATACCTCTTCTTTGAATGACCTCTCAAAGGGGCAAGCATGTACCCTGCAAACAGCAGGGCAGTCAAAATCAAGTCCATTTTCTCAAATGCGTCATAATGACACAGGTGCTGTCAAACTATGATGTTGGTGTAATAGTCCGAGAGGCAAGAACCTAAACTAGTGGGATCCAGTGTTCTCCATTGTCATCCCTGGGGCACTTTAAATGAAGATAAAATATATGGCAACAATGCTGTTTTTTTACCATACTATCTAGGGCTATGAATGAGTTGGAAACCTGGAGGAACGGATGCAACCAAATGGAATTTATAGTTTCATCCATTCAGACTCCCATGATAGAAGCAATAGACAATTCCAGGATTGTTTCAAATTGCTACATTGTTAAAAAGAATAATCCTAGACAGAGCCATGGGGAGCAGGCCCCATAAGAGAGACAGACAATATTCTAACCAATAGTGTCATAATCAAGCAATGAACACTCCTGTTTGATTTTCTGGTAGCACCTGTAACTCTAAGCCTGATAGGACTCTCCAAATTTGGCTGCACAGAAAATGAGACCCTCCCACCTCTGTATAAGGACACTTTGCAAGCCCAAGTCTGCAACACCTTAGAAATGCCACAAGGTCAGTGGTTGGAAGGTAAAGGGGAGGACAACCAGAAGGTCCCAGGAGTAGTAGAGTACTGTAGCAGAGAATGGCAGAATGAGTTGGAATTAGAAGTGAAATATATAAACAAATACAGAAAATAGCTGTAAAGTATGGCAAGAAAATCAAAAACACTTTTAATGTTAAACTTTAAAAAGATATACAACTTCCCCATAATGTATTTGAAATGCCCGCACTAATTCACAAAATAATCAAAACGGCACTGAACTAGGTAGTAAATAACCATTACAGCATGCTTATAAAACAAAAATAAGCCAGTGTATAGTTTGCAAAGCTTGTGCAAATTATATATTGAAGGAGTATCAACAGAACTGCAGGAAAGTAGGAGATCCTATGAATGTGAGCAAATGATTCTGTGAAGTGGAATGGAATTGTGTGATCTGGTTACAGGCGCACACATCAAATACCAGACGGATGAATCCATCCTGTAAAAAAGGTTACCCTGACAAATGGACATCCTGTTAGTGGAGCTGTGCAGGGGACTCACCACAAGTATCTGTTCCATGCACTGTGGCAAAGGCCTAGTATAGCTGCATTACATGCTCCCAGACATAATGGTAGGGGCTTACTACCCCAGAGGCTTGCAACACTGCACCAACCCCCATAGTGCTATTCAGTATTCTTGCAACACTGCACCAACCCCCATAGTGCTATGCAGTATTCTGCTACTGTGCATGCACATGAGAGAACATGTGGAGTATACCCTTAGCATGTAGGAAAGGTAAGGATGATGTGCCTGAAGAAGAAATAGCCAGGGAATTGTTATGGCTCGGCTTGCATAGGCCCTAATGCCGATAGCCTAGTACCAACCTGTGAATAAAGGCAGGAGCAGGGGGATTTTGATTTGCAGTGTTGTGCAATTGCATGGTAAAAGTTGGGCACTTAAATTGCATAAGGATTCAGCTATACATGTGTGCTATCTGTGTTGTGTCTCTGGCTCTATGCTGCTGTTTTTGATGTGTAAAGTTTTTAGTGGCTGTACTCTGTGGCTGGAATATGTTAGAAAGTTTAGTGTCACCACATATAGCTGCAACAAAATGTGTAGAATCCAAAATAAGCAGTTCCAGGCCACTATAGGGGAAAATACAGCATTTGAAAACAGATTATGAAATGATATGCGCAGAAGTAATCAGTCAAGGCACAGCTTAACTAGACAGAAAACAATCGTTTAGTAGTCAGAGGACAGAGGTGTCACAATGAAGTTAAATTGGCAATATGTCATTGAAATAATAAAGATTGCGTAAGTAGAAAATAACCTCAAAGCATAAGCAGTATCTGAAAAACCCAGCAGTGGTCTTTACTAGCAGCATCAACAGACCTCCAATAAATACTTCAAAGGAATTCAGTGCAGTATGTGAACAGTACTTAGGGATACTAGTATAGATCCAGTGAATACTTTACAGAACTTCAGAAGAGAAAGACAAGGCAACAGCATCACAAATGGAAAAATGAAGGCCTTCCTGAAGACAGAGAAGTCAATACCACAGGACTTCCTGAAGACAGAGAAGTCAATACCACAGGACTTCCTGAAGACAGAGAAGTCAATACCACAGGACTTCCTGAAGACGGAGAAGTCAATACCACAGGACTTCCTGAAGACGGAGAAGTCAATACCACAGGACTTCCTGAAGACGGAGAAGTCAATACCACAGGACTTCCTGAAGACAGGGAAGTCAATACCACAGGACTTCCTGAAGACAGGGAAGTCAATACCACAGGACTTCCTGAAGACAGAGAAGTCAATACCACAGGATTTCCTGAAGACAGGGAAGTCAATACCACAGGACTTCCTGAAGACAGGGAAGTCAATACCACAGGACTTCCTGAAGACAGGGAAGTCAATACCACAGGACTTCCGGAAGACAGGGAAGTCAATACCACAGGACTTCCTGAAGACAGGGAAGTCAATACCACAGCCAATTTCCACCTGACGATGAAGTTCACCAGGAAAAACATGAAGAGTTTACAGTACACAGCTATAAGGAGAAAATGTTCCAGGAAATGGCAGAGGACCTCTTCTTTTTGGCATTTACTTATCCAAAGTCAAGGCCAATGTCACTAGCCCCTGACTGACTAAATTTACAGATGATTACAAATTGGGTTCAGTCATAGAATCTCCCACTGACACAAATGTTCTCCAGGAAGGGCTGATGGGGTCAAATAACTGATGTCAGATCTGTAGACTAAAACTGAATGCCAAGAAATGCAGTCAACTACCCCTCATAACTATCCTATTGACAACACACACCTAAGAGCTGACCCAGTAGTCAGAGATATTGGGAGACAGAGCCAGTATTCTAGCCTTTGACCATCATGTGTCTACAACAGTTGGGAAATCATTTGTGCTGTGCAACGTACAGAGATGTGGCATTTAGGGCCAAGGAAATCATTGCTCCACTGTATTCAGCATCCATAAGACCTATGCACATCCAACAACTGGAACATTTACAAAGGTTTCTCACTAAAAGAATACAGGGTGTAAGTAACATGTCCTGTGCAGACCACCTCAGAGACCTAGCCATGTATTCTGTCTCCTACAGGCTGCCGAAGGGAGATCTTTACCTGGCTTTCAAGGCATTGCCAGACCCCACCCTGGTGTGCTTCCTGCATATCCACAAAACAAGCAGCACCAGAATTGGCCATTTTGAAGACTTAAACCTTGCCAGTGATATAAACAGGACCTGCTGGAGAGATGTATATGTGTCAGAGACTACCCCTTCTCTGGAGCAAGCTCCCCATCCATGTGACGCAGAGGAATTGGAAGGGGAACAGGAAATTCATCCCTGGTTTGGCACCTATTTTCCTAATTGACATAAGCCTGTAAATGGTTCATCCTCAGGCCCCTGCTTGTAAATGTTTCATCTCTCAAGCCCCTGTTTACACTTATCAAGGGTACCAGAACTTGTCTGAGGTTTGGGATGCATGGCTTGGGTTAAAAAAGCCCTTGTGATCATTAGGCTAGTAAACAGCTATGAACCTATAATAAAGCTCCAATGTCCCAGATCAGTCAGTGGTATACCACTCGTAGGTAAAAAGGAATGCTCTTGCTAATGTCTTCCTTCAGTTCAGTTATTTGTTTTACACTGAACATCCACAAATCCACTTGAAGCATGGAAAAGATTTAAAAGAATTCTTAAGTAAGTTGAAAATAGCAGAACAGTCTCTCAAACAGCCCTCAAAAAGAAGTAACTTTAAAATACAGAGCAAAGCAAAGAGCTACTAAAAATCCAACCACAGAGCAGTCAAGCTGTCAAAATCTTACACAATGTATGGATTATTTTGCTTCTATCTTTTTACTGAGCATGTTCATGCAAAGTATCCTTATTAAATTACATTTATACAGTTTTTGCCAAATTTATTCCAGTGCACACATATTAAAAGGGCAACCAGAAGGAACCATGAATAGTAGTGTCATAGCAGAAAAAAAGCAGAATGAAAGGGAATTAGAAGTGAAATAAAATATACTGCATAAAATGCCTGCAAAGAATGTCAAGAAAGTAACACTTTGTACATTGAACTTTAGAGATGTAACATCACAACATTGTTTAATGAGCCTTATTGGGCACACAGTGGGTTTGTTGTATGTGAATATCCAGAATGGGCTGCTATAGCGGTACTTTTATTGAAACCTGTGTGTGTAGAATTGTGGAATATGCCCTTCCCCAGGGATTGTGTGATCTCAGAGCTGGAATAAATAAGTAGTAAGGGGTGTAGGAGATGGTTGCAGGGGTCGATCCCCTGCAAAAACACTGTTTTATTACTTGCATGTTATAACGTTTAGCCTTTTGCTTGTGGAGCAGTTTGACTCAGTTGTGTCGACACAACAGCCATTCATTTGCTAGTATATCCAAATACATGCACACACACACACACACATATATATATATATATATATTCTAATTGATAGACCTATTGACTCCGCTCAGCCAATCAATGATCGAGGTGGTTTCTAGAGCCCGGGAGGGGCGGAACCAGGAAGTTGAGAGTACAAAAGGCTCTAAACGGCTTGAAAACTGCAGTAATGGAGCTAGCTGGAAAAGGAATGACAATGGAGATGCTTGTTTTGGGGGAAACAAACTTCCATTTAACACCAGGAGCCTTGAGAAATAATGACTCGGAGGGTGAAATGAATGAAAATGGTCTTCCTACCCCACCACCTGGTCAAAAAAAAAAAAAAAAAAACAGACTTCTCCTGCAGCTTCAGTGATGAACCAAACTGACATTAAGGACTGGTTACAGGTCAGCTATTCTATTAATTTTAAAGAAATGCAGTTTGGACCAGCTCCTATGAATGACACATACAAAAGTAAGCTGGCCAAACTTTCTAAGTTAATGCATAAATACAAAACTTTGGACATAGAAAATGCTTGCCTTAGGCAATGCATATTAGAAGGCATTGTTCCTAAGGGTTTAAGAATATGTAAATATCCAAACAGCGTTATCTCTGGCAGCATGTTTCACAAAGAACTAATAGAAATTTTTAATAGATGTGGACTTGACATGTTAAAATTAATGGTTAAGGAAAATGACAGAATTAAGGAAGAACTACAGAAAGAATTTTAAATTAATTTATTAAGAATGACCTTGTTCACATGATACCATTCGAAAAAGAACAATAATATAATATTAGGTCAGAAATAGATGGTAAATGTGATGAGTTGGTGTAGAAAGATAAAAAAAACTGGAAAGAGATATTAAAGATTATAAAAATAATTTGAGCTACCCTAACCCCAAACCATACAACAAGTTTTGGGAGAAAAATGGAAGTGACGAACAATATGTTTTAAATGCTGATGAGGGATCACATGTGGGGGAACAAGTGAATGATTTAGATGATTTCTCTGACTACCTAGCTTTGAGACGGTCAGAGAGAATTAAAAGTAAAGGGGACAATCAATACCAACAAAACTACCAGATACATTTTTGGAGAGGAGGGAGAAGGGGGAGGGGGAGGTACTGAATGTAGTTGGTACCCCACACCCCGACTTACAAAAGGATGATGACATGATAAAACATGATGAAAATAATGAGTTTAGGTTTATAAAAAATGGTTATAGTATAAACAATTTTAGTGATAGTGTTGAAGGGTGAGCATTTCAGTCTGTTATCCAAAGGACTGAAGTTCATATCTTTTAAAAAAGGAGATCTTGCAAAAACCGTACTAGACGTAAAAATGTTTACAAGAAAAATTAACTTAGGTTTATATTTCCCACAAGACAATGCTAACTTCCAGAATGGACAAATTAAAGAAAAGGAGTGTTTTTAACCCCACACTCTCAAATTAAAAATTTTGAGTAAGTGGTAGAGAAAGAGATTTGAAAAGGTTATGCCAAGGTCAAATATAAAGCAAATCTGAATTATGAAGAAAAAAAATGTCTTGTCTGACCTTAGAAATAACAGAAAGGTGAGAGTTATGAAACCAGACAAGGGAGGGGGTACAGTTATAATGGACACACTTATATATGAAAGCAAAATGAATATTTTGATGGATACAAGTAGATATACAAGTATGTCCAAGAACAAAATAAACAGAGTATAGAATAATTGACATGGCTTTGGAAGACTTACATTTGGAGGGTTTAATAGACCAAAATACCCTTAATTTTTTAAAAGTGGAGAAGCCCAGGATACCCTCCATTTTTGGAATCCCTAAGATTTACAGGAATAGTATGGAACCCCCGCTAGGACCTATTGTATCTGCAGAGGGTTCAAAAACCCTCCCACTAGCAAAAGATGTAGATACTATGTTAAAAAGAAAAAATATTCTTAGGGATTCCTGGGATTTTGTGAGAGAGTTAAAGCCGACCATGTACAATGAGGACATTTATTTTTTAACTGTTGATGTTGTTGACTTGTTTTCCCAGTATTCCTCATGCAGAAGGCATACAATTACTGGAAGAAATCATTTTTGAAGATAAGTTAACGGACAATGAGAGTCTAGTATGTTTACAGTTGATGGAATTAATTCTAAAGTATAATTTCATATACTTTAAAGGTGAAATTTATCACCAAACGAAGGGAGTAGCAGTGGGGGCAGCATGTGCCCCTACATATGCAAATCTTGTCTTAGCTATGTGGGAAGAAAAAATGGTCATTAATTCAATATACAAGAACTGCTGGACCATGTACAAAAGGTTTTTGGATAACATCTGTACCTTATGGGTTGCCTCCAGAAAGAAAATATCTGATTTTATTATTTACTTGAATAGTACTACCTCATTTTTAGAATTCACGTACAAGGTATCTTATGACAACCTGCAGTATTTGGATGTGGAAATCCGGAAGGAAAACAAGGAGTTTAAGTCAAAAATATCTAGGAAAAGTACATTTTCAAATGCATAATTACACTTTAACAGTGCCCATCCTATGTACTATAAGAAAAATATAGGGAAAGGTCAATTTATAAGATCATGTAGGATGACCAAGTAATATTGGGTTTGATAAAGAAATATGTTTTCTGGAGAGGTTGCTTAAGGGCAGATCATACCCAGAAGAGATGATTGAACAAGCTAAAAAAGAAGTGTGTGAAGGTAGGCTAGGCAGATTCAAAACAATTTTGGGTTTAGATGAAGAAACAGGGTTTCCTGTACAGACTGTAAATGTGGAGCCATTTGAAAAAGCACTGGTTTTAGAATACAGTGGGAGTGCTAGTATGATTAGGAAAGTTATTGTACAAGAATGGGATAGATTTATTGGATTTACAGACCTGGACAAAATTCCTAAGAATAAGTTAAAGATTGTTTACAAAAATTCATATAACTTAAAGAATTTACTGGAAAAAGCATGTGAGCCAGAACAATTTAACAGAAAGAAGGCAAGTACATACAGATGTGGGCATTGCACATAGTGCAGTTATATAGTCCACCAAGATTTTTTTTTTCTAGAGAGTAGGAATGTTTGGTTATATGGTCCATAAGTTCATAGGTTGGTACTAGGCTATTGGCCCTATGGCCTATACAAGCCTAGCCATAACAATTCCCTGGCTATTTCTTCCCTGGACCCCTGTCTAGCAGGGTGACTGACATGATCCCCGGGGTGAATTTCCTTTCTCCCATCCAATCATCAAGGTTCCTTTTGAAGAGGGCCAAAGAGGCGCTCTGCTTGACATGTATGGGCAGTCTGTTCCAGTCTGGGGAGTCTCTGGGTCAGAAACCTATCCCTCTAGCATGTTTTGTTTATTGCGATGACAAGGTTTAGATCCCTGGAGTGTGTGGCACTGAGTGATTGGGATTTCTTTAAGTGTAGCATGTCCAACAGCTCTGGGTTTGACATGGTCTTGTATGTTAAGCAGAGATCTCCTCTGAGTAGACGATATGCGACAGAGTATAGCTGGAGTTTTTCAAGGTGGTCAGCATAGAGCATCTGCTTTAGGCCTGTGATTCTTTTAGTGAGGTATATGGAAAAGAATGCCACAATTGTGACACTAGTGATTTAATATATCTAGCAGTGTGCCAGGAATGCCAGACATTCTATGTTGGAAAGACGGAAAGAAAGTTAGAGGCATATCTATGAGCACTGCTATGATGTACAAACAAGAAAGGAAATGAATGCTCTGTTTAAAAACAAACAGATTTGTGAAAAAGCCCACTACTTATTTTTTGTATTACAAAAGGAAAAGAAAGACTACAGGGTGATACATGGGAAGAATATAGGGAACTATGGTGGCAGGTCACGTTACAGGCCAATATGTCTCCAGTACTGAACGAAAATATCTCCATAGTTCCCTTATTAAAAATTAGATCCGCTAAATTATGATTAATTTTTGTTGCATTTTGTTATAAGTACATGGTTGAACCTTTTTTTTTAATATCTTTATAATTCTCTTGTGCCTTTTTATATAAATACTTTTTATGCAAACTTATTCATAACTTTCAAACAAGATGGTGTTATATACACTTATGTTTCAAGGATCTGGGTTCTAATACAGAATGCTGTTACTGAGGTCTTACACATGTAGTACTTAAAAAGATCACCAGAGGGAGCTCAAATGCAAGTTTTTTAGTGTCAATCCATGCATTTTATATGTAGTTTTAATAGGAATGGATTTATTTATTTTTTTTTACTCTAAGCTATTTATAAATTGTTTTTCAGGTTTTAAGAAACTGTATATGATTTAACATTTTTAACATGTTTTAACATTTACTAGGTTTTAGGTGAATGTGTTGTACCAGTATGTTGTTTTAGATAAGTAGGCTTGAATATTCAATTTTCCCTGTACCTTTAAACTTCAATTGTGTCTTAGTTAATTGAAATGATGGAAACTAGAGGTATAAAAGGATTTTGGTTACATGCAGTCCACATCTGATGAAGGTTTTAATGAAAACGTACTTTATAAAGAGAGCGTTTATTTTTTTATTTTTTTGGCTGAATAAAGTTGGAATTATCCTTATATCAGTGGCTACGTTCGTCTTCTGGGTGCCTTGGACTATTTCAAGTATTTTTTTTTATGCCTTTGGCATTTTGTTTATATATATATATATATATATATGGTTTCCTATCATAATTAGGAATTGCAGAATATAGATTTCAGGAAGTTTGTATATAACTAATTTCGAACATAATATGGCGATCGGCATTCAAACTCCTTAACTTCTGGTTTTGTACGCCCGTGTTTCCTTTTATTTTTTGCAGGATGGCAAGCTCCCCTGCACCCCCCACATGAGGGGGGGGTTGTGCCCTGCATACCCCCAGCATATTATATATATCAACATTGATTGTACTACAGTAAGGAAAGGATATATTTACTTATATTCGCAAATATAAATTTCTGTTCAATATTATCCGATGTTGAAAACAAAACTAGCAGATGATGTAACAGTATACGAAGATATGCAATTCCTGATTGTGACAGTAAACATATATGGTTTACTGTCACATACTCAACTCATATGAGGTTGAGTCCACCTGGGAGAGTCTTACTTTGTGAAATCTGTAATGTTGAAACCCAACATTACTGACTGTCCAACCTTTCTCCCTCCTCGACCTGTGATAATACTTGTTTCCGGGTCCAGAGCAGTAGGGAGCTTCAAGGTTCAGTGTTTGCATTGGTTGTATTGTAATTCGGCCTTCTGACATTTATGTAATTGTTTCAAGCATAGGAGGACGCGACCATCTCTGAGTCGAGTACATGATAATATATATTCCTTTCCTCTCTACTTCTTTGCTTAATATTTTCTGGGTAGGAACTGGTCAGTGAGGGTTATTCCCTACCATTTTCTAGATAACCTCCAGACATAGTTGTCCATCATTCAGGCACATATAAAGTTCAGTGAATTATCAAAGGGCTAAAACAAAGTATCGCAGCATACAAACTAAAGGACTTCACTGTATTATTATCATAGAGCTCACATTTATCTTCATCCAGTCTTAATTATCCAGTCATCACTACTGTGTCCTCCTCATTCCTAATAATACCACCTTCATCATTATACCCGCTCACTCCTGTTTCTACCAAAAATGGTTCATTATCCACTTACCCTACTCCCTTTCTCTAACTTCGTTGCCCATCCCTTAATTGATTGTTCAGTAATCTCACTTATGTCCATCTTTTTTTCAAGGCCCGACTATATCAGCATCTTGACACCCTCATTATCATATGATCCTGATCACACTTTCCTATCCATCACCACTCCCTTCACTATATACTCTGTACTACAAATTTGAAAATTTTCTTTTAATTCTTTAAATTCCAGACAATCTGCTTCCTACTTTTCCCTGCATAGACCCAGAACTCTCTTACACCTTGCCTTTCTCATTTTACCAAAACCTTCTCTATGCCATGTGGGACATCCCCTACACAACCTCCTTACAATCAAGTCCCTTGCAACTATCCTGCCTACCTTCCTTCCTCCCCAAATAAACTTTAATCATCTTGTCCACATTCTTTTCCATTTACCAGAAACATACGCAAAAATTTCTAAACTCACATATTTTTATTTTGACCATGCCAAGTCATAAAATTTGTTCCATCTTATTCTCTGTGCTATATTAGCCATCATGACATATTTTCTAACATCTGAGAGTTCCCATCTAGTTTTGGACTTCTCAAATCTCATTCTTTCATTTGCAGTCTGCCTTCTGCACAAGTGAAAACTAATTCTTAACCACTTAAAGCTTTTCCTGTCCAACTTTACTGCTTCCTTTTTATCTTCGTCTCCTGTAGCAGCACCACATTTGCAGCTTATTTGACTTACCTGAGTAAGCCTACTTTTCTTTTTAATTAGATTATTAATATCACAGGTATACCACAACTTTGTTTGCAGATTTTACCTTCCCTCCCCCATTTCTCATACCTTCCCTCCCCTCCTTTACTGCTAAGCCCACGAAGACCTTTAGTTGGACTAGTCCTCCTACCTGTGATCCTTTATGAAGAAAAAGATGCTAGTTGTAATGAACAGCCTAAGCACATTGCCTTCCCCCTATCCTTGCCTACTAGTTCTGTTTTAATTCCTGTATTACAGAGTTCCTCTCCCTGTCTCACCCACCAAGCTAAGCCTAAAATCCTCCCACACTTTATTCATCCACCTCTTAATATTGTCCAATATGCCTACAAGTGCTTCCTGTCCCTAAACACTCAGTATAAAACACAGTGGCACAAAAGTTCATGCCCCCTCCTCAATGCACTAACAAGCATACAGAGTCACTTCAACATTCACCAGAGACAAACACTGCTCATTCAAAAGCAAGATTTCCAAAAGGATAATTCAGAATTAATTCTCACATGTAATGCAAATTAAGTGTAACAATATTTCTTAGAGTAACCATTCTGTACCTTCAAATTAAGTCCAGCTTTAGTTAAATATCCCCTTGCAAAGTGTATTACTAAATACTCAGCAATAACTAGTATAAACATTTTTTGTCATTATATAAAGAAAACAAAATAGTATATCATTTGTTTCCCCATATTGTCCCTCATCATTTACTGACCAATAAATTCCTATTTGCATAAAATCTTTATTTCACATGCTAGACTAATACTGAAATAATTATCATATATAGTTCAATTCCATACTATCGGTGTGCATCTAAAATCTTTTTACCCTCATAAACAATTCTACAAAATATTTTTTGCATTTGATGCCAACAAAATCTATTTTCACCCATTTAAATCTTTTAAATCAGTCTCTTAAGTTGTTATTTAACTCTGACCTATACAAACCTTAAATATGAACAACATACATTTGGTAGATGGGAACTCAGTGTTGTTTTTAATCCTGCAGTGCCTGCAATCAGAATACAGTTCAGTTTACCAGCCTTGAGTCGCCTCACTATACCCTTCTGCTTCATAGCTTCTGCCTATACAAATTATAAGGTCTGTAATCTCAGAGAATGAATAGAAGCAAGAGGTATGTACCTTGTTTAGGCAGCCGCATATATCCCCATTTCCAAATACCAAGCAAAAGTTAATTGTTGCTCCCTTGTAACTTGGGCCATTTCAGGTCCTTCCTCACCCATTCCTTAATGAGGCGCCTCTCCTTACAGCCACATTCTCCACATCCATTTCTGTCTCACTGTCATCACACTAGACCACGTCCTTCCTTATCACTGTCGCAGTGCTCTTTTAACTGAAATATCCTGCTGAAAGTATCAACTATGCAACTACCTCCAGACATCTCCATTGGGTTGAGTGTAAAACCCAAGCACCATTCATTGTCTATGTCAGCTCCATCTGCTGGGACCCATTTGGAGTTCAGCAAAGGACTGTCTACCCACACATCCAACACCAAAACGATCCACCACAACTCCAGGCAGGCAGGCCAGACCAAGTGAATTAAGGCAAATAAATCAGGTTTATTGAGACAAATTCAGGTCAAGCGCTTTCTTCCCCTACTAGGGACTTTCTCAGAACAAATTTTAAAACAAAACCCAGCCCATTTATATGCTTAACAATCACCTGTATCACATCAATTAACTAATTAAAACCTATTAAAAACTATTAAATATTTACAAGTCATAACATATACTAAATAAACAATGATAAAAACAATTATAAAATACTTAAGTGCAAATGCATTTGCACAATCATGCAAGAATGACCATAAATACATTTTTCCTATAGACTTATCCCATAATATATTTTAATTTTAACAAACATAATATAGTAATACTTTCATTTAAACCCAGATACTGCATAGCATTTAGTGTCAATTGCCACCTAAGCTCGCATGTATCTAGGTGCATATCCAGGATCCTACCCTGAGGGTCCTTAATTGCTGTAAAACCATGAACTTAAATACATGGTTCCTATATTCTTGGATGCGCCTAGCTAAAGCATTAGTTTTTTTTTTATTTTTTATATCCAACAAATGCTCACTAATCGTTTCTTTAAAATGCCTACATGTTTTACCTACATAAATATGGGACAGTCTAGGCACTTCGCCAAATAAACAGCATTCCTACTATTGCAGTTAAAATGCCCAGTTACATAAATAAATCTACCATTCAAGTTGAATCAGTCCCCAGTCTCCAAAATATTTTTTACAACAGGACCCCATTCCATACTTAAAATTACCACAATGCCTAGAATTATACAAATCATTATCAAATCCACTCATTTCCAAAATATTTTTAAGAGACCTATCTTTCCTGTATGCTATAATGGGCTACTTGATGGTCATATTGTAAAATGTCCCAATTACACCTAATTATATCAGCCACAAAGTTAGAGTCAATATTAAAGGTGGTGATAAAAAAACAATCTTCCTCCTGTCCTCTTTTTGTGAAACTTGACTAGCAGAAGCTGTTATTAATCCATTTTGTCCCACCAAAATGGGTTTATAAACTCCATTGGATCGCTTTTTTATCACCTCATAACTTACATCAGTCAACATTGCCAAGGGGTATCCTCTGTTTAAATATCTGGTTTATAAAAGCCCACCTCATCCAAAAAAACTTTTGTCATTTACCATTCTGGCAGCCCTAAGCAACTGTCCTTTAATAATGGACCTTTTCTGGTAATGACGATGCCAGCTGTTGAAGTCTAAATATGAATTTGAAAAAGTTGATTTTCGATATATCCCAGATGTTAATCTATTGTTTTCCATATCAACCCCCCCCAAATGGACATCCAGATAAGTAATTTTATCTCTACTATAAGTGAATGTGAACTTTAAAAATTCAACTGATTCATGAATATACTCTAGAAATCCACTTAAATGTTCTTCTGAACCCCTCCATACCAAAAAAAATATAGTCCAGAAACATGGTATAGTGCACAATATTCTGCTGGAAATTACTCTTAAACACACATTCTTGTCCCCAGAAGGACATAACATAGTTGGCAAAAATGGGGGCACAAGCTGCCCCCATTGCCACACCTGTGGCCTGTTTATAATATTGTCCCTCAAAAAATACATGATTATTTTTCAGCACCAACTCCATCAGGGCTACATATTTATTGTTCTGATCCTGAACATATACGCCTGTTATTTATTGTGCCTCTGACCATGCTAAACCCATTTCATAGGGTATTACTGAAAACAAATTACAGACATCAATTGTGACCAGTATGATGCCACTACTGATCACAATTTGATTTAATTTTTCCAAGAAATGCCAAGAATCTTTATATTAAATATCAATAGACTGCAAACCATTGGAATCCTGGGCCGATTGCCCAGGTTGAGAACAACAGGTGTGCTGAGTTAAAGGATAACCCAAACTGCTGAACATATATGGAAAGGCAGCCAACCCTTTTTGTAACTGTACATCTAAAAATTTACTAATGAAACGGGTGTTGGAGCACTTTCCATCAATAATCGGTCTAAACTTGAGATTTGTTAACCCTTTATGAATTTTGGGTATACCAAAAATATTGGACACCATGGATTAATCATTCGTAATAAAAATATATTCCTCCTCATCAATTTGTCCTTGATGTAACATCTCTTCTAATGTTAAGTCCAATGCTCTATACATGATATTTATCTCATTCAGTGAACTTTCACCATAAGCTCCTTCCATTATTATCATATGCATACCATTGGAATAGTCACCCCTGTCCATAACAATCCCACTACCCATATCGGGTTTCATAACCCGAATACTCTTGTCCTTAGCCATTTCAAACAACAAATCATACTCCATTTTGCTCAAATTACTGTTAGAATCCAATTTTACATGTTATATAACTGTCTAATATCTCTCACATTTTTTCAAATACCCCAATGAAATTATTATGGGGGGGGGTTAAACATACTGGGCTTTTTTAACTTTCCAAAGATGGAACTATCATGATACACTTCATTATTAAACCAAATCCTACAGTTTAACTTGCACACAAATAATTTTAAATCAATCCAACTTTCAACTACATTGCCCCTTCAACCTGGGACAAAAGTTAAGCTCTTAGCCAATAGGTTCGTATGCTTAGCACTTAACATTTGCTAGAATAATTGTAGATTTTAAAGTCGCCGGCAGCATTGTGTATAATTTGAGGCAACCCAATCCCCTCATGCACCAACAACATTAATACTTCCAAATCTATTGCCTCATTAACAAATGGTTCAGATAAATTATTAGGCTGTCCAAGTCCCTCGGAAACATAAAAGTAAGAGCTAGTCACAAGGCTCCTGTTCAATATTGAACTGTCTCAAGTCTTTACAAGTTGTTTCTTTACTTACTTCAACCCAGTCTTGCAGGGCCAAGTCCATTAGTTCATCTGCTAATAATTTTGATTCCTTCGGGTTGGTTTGGCTCCCTGTTTGAGATAATCCCTCTGTCCATTCACTGAAAAATGGTAAGGTTGCTGCCCCTTCCCCTGTAAATGTTCAGAACGTCTCATGTTTTTGTCACTGGGAACATGCTGATGTTCTTCATCTCACATTGCCGCAGTCCTTACATATGGGTAGTCCGCTGTCCTCTACCAAAGTATTAGGCTGACGTCGGTCATGGGCGCTCAGAACTGACATCAGAGCATCAGGGTATAAAAGCGCATGACCGACGTCATATCCTCAGTCTTTTTTGCCGCATGGTCCGATGCAGAAGCAGCGCTTTCAGACCGATACGGGAATATTTTTTTTCTTGCCTCAGTTATTTACCGGATGTCAGAAAAGTGAATAATTGTATTTCTTGTGGGAAACAGATACCGCATAGGGATTATCACTCTCTTTGCATTCCTTGTTTGGGATTTTGTGCTAGGTTTAATAAGAAAAGGAGGTTAGATTGTGCTAGGTTAGTCTTTGGTGATCCTCCGACGCCGCCCACCTAAGAAAGCGCAAAGACAAATCCTTGAAACCTAGACAGGTTGATTCAGAAGCTACAGTAGAGCAGGTGGATCCGGCTGAAGTTTCTGTTGAGTCTCAGGGGGAAACCTTGATTTTGCAGGATGTGGCCTCCCAGGAATCTGGTCAGGCTGAAGGGGCTTCTCAAGTTACTGTTCTCCCTTCTATGCCTAAGGTGGTTAGGCCTTCTGCTTCTATTTCTAAGGCTTCTTCTAAGGGCAGGTCTGTTTTGCCTTCCTCTGGTGTCCCTTCAGGTACTTCAGGGTCTGTGCCTAAAAAGCACATGCTTAAAATGGCAGAAGATTTGATTACTTTAATTAGAGGTTCTATGCCCCCTCCTGATAAGAGGCCTAGGGTGGAGCCAGAGTTGGAAAGTTTGGATCAGGCCTCAGATGACTCAGAGTCTTCTGCTGAAGATATTCTAGATTTTCATCCTTATTCGGATTCTGATGCAGAGGATTCCACTCCTTCTGCTTCTCCTCCAGAGGATTTTTCATTTTCAGAAACTCTGCATTCCATGAGGGAGCATTTTAAGTGGGAAGGACAGGATTTCTCTGATTCACGGAAGAGGCTTAGGGAATTCTTGTTTTTACCACAGCATAGACCCTTGGCTATACCCCTGTTTTGGATGTTGTTCAAGATGTTTTCTCTGAGGCTTCCCTTAATCCAGATTCTTTGCCTCCTTTAAACCGGACAGATATTACAGGGTGCCTGAGGCTCATAAATATCTGTATAAGAGTCCTAGGGCGGACCCAGAAACTATTAGTCAGGGGCCTAAGGGTGTTAGAGCCTCTGTTGTAAAGAATCCGTTCCTCTAGATAAGGAAGCTAGAGCTTTGGATAGATGGGGTAAGAAGGTGTATACCTCTTCTACTTTAGCAATGAGGGCTTTAAATTGCCAGTTTCATATGTTGAAGTATCAGAATTTCCTCCTTTCTCAGCTAAAATCTAAAGTGGATGCTTTGGCAGAGGGTATAGAGTGTAAAGAATTGCAGGATTTAGTACATGTCTCTGAACAGGTGGGTAAGCATTCTTTGCAATGTGGTTTTGATGCTGTACAGGCCTCTTCTAGGGTGGCTGCCACTGGTTCAGTTCTGCACGCCTGGCTTAAGGATCAGAATTTGTCCGAGCATGTTAAGACTAGAATTCTGGATGCCCCTTTACAGTCTGAAGTTTTGTTTGGTCCCCCTGTGGAGTCGGTTTTGAAGAAAATGGAAGACAAGGCTAAGTCTATGCAGACTGTTAAAGATTTTGCAGGTGCAACCGCCAAAGTTTAGTAGAAATTGGCCTGCTAAGGGGTGGACGACCTTCTTCTGATTCTCAGTCTAGGGGTAGATCTAGACGGCAGAGCTCACAGTACATTCCGCCTAGAACTTTGCACAATCTGCAGGTGAGGGCAGGGGCCAGTCCTTTCGAACAGGCCCAATGACCTACATTTTCCGCTGCCAGATTCTTCTTGCCTGGCAGCTCCTTTGGGAGGAAAGTTAGCACTTTTCAAGCAAAACTGGCTTTTAGTCGCCAGGACAAATGGGTATTGGACATTATAAACCGAGGCTACAAGTTCTATTTCCATACATTGCCTCCTTTCAAAGGCATGCCAGACTCAGCAAAGGATAGAGGCTCACAAGCAGATTTCTTTACTTCTTCAAATAGGAGCTATACAGCCAGTTCCTCTGTCAGAAGTGGGCCTAGGATTTTACTCTCGCCTGTTTCTAGTACCAAAGAAAGGGAACACGTGGAGACCAATTTTGGATTTATCTATCCTCAACACTTATCTGGACATTCCAAAGTTCAAAATGCTGACGTTACAACAGCTTTTACCTCTGTTGGGAAAAGATCACTGGATGGTAACTCTGGATCTCAAAGAGGCTTATCTTCATGCTCCCATCAGGCCCGGTTGCAGGAGGTATCTGCGAAATTTACATTATCAGTTCTCTGCATTGCCCTTTGGCTTATCTACTGTGCCCAGAGTGTTCACAAAGGTTCTGGCTCCAGTGATAGCCTTTTTCAGGTTAAGAGGAATACAGATTTATCCTTATTTGGACGATTGCCTGATTATTGCACAAGACAAGGACGGACTTCTTCATCATCTACAGTATGTGATGGTAGTGTTAAGATGCCTAGGGTATTCTGTGAACGAAACAAAGTCCAGTCTAGTACCCTCTCAGGACATGTGCTTTCTGGGTGTGAGACTGAATACAGCTTCCCAGATGGCTTGACCCCGGACAAACAAAGAAGCCTTTCTCTTTATTTCCATCAAATGTCTCTACAGTCCAGGCTGACTGCAAGGACAGTCCTTCAAGCCTTGGGGTTCATGGCATCTTGTATTCTGGTGCTTCCCAATGCCAAACTGCATATGAGGAAGCTTCAATGGTATCTCAAAATGTATGGACACAACACTGCCAAGATCTGGACACTGTCATTCAGATAATACCTTGCATTCAGAAGGAATTTTGTGGTGGGCTCAGGAATGTCACCTAAACAAGGGATCAGATTCTAATGACAGATGCCTCGGACAAGGCTTGGGGAGCACACCTCAATGGAAAATGGGTGCAAGACACGTGGCCTGTCAGACTTCAACATTTGCATATCAACTTGAAGGAGATGTTAGCAGTCCAATTTGCATTGATGGCTTTCAAGGATTTACTTCTCCCAGGGCAGGTGTTGATTCAAACAGACAACACTACTGTCATGTGGTACATCAGCAAGCAAGGGGGAACCCATTCTCTTTGCAGGCAAGCGATGATTTTGTGGGAGACTGCTCTCAGTTTACACCTCAATCTTCAGGCAAGGTTTCTACCAGGAGCACAGAACTCCTTAGCAGATGTGTTGAGCAGACAAATAGTGGATCCTCACGAAACTGGATCAAAGTTGACAGTGTTATGGGGGACTCCAGACATAGATCTGTTCGCTTCTCCACTAAATTACCAGTTGCCAAAGTTTTGCACAAAAATGTTTCACTCCACAGCTTGGAAGGTGGATGCTCTATCATTCAGTTGGAGCAATCTGCATGTCTATGCCTTTCCACCTCTGCCTCTCATTCCCAAGGTACTCTTGAAGGCCAGAGAAGACAAGCCATCCATGATTCTGATAGATTGGCCTCGACAGCACTGGTACCCACTACTGAGGAGTTTAGTACGGAGCCTCCATGGCCTCTGCCTTTGATTCCGTTTGTCTCAGGAGGGCAATCACTTCCTCAATGTCAAGATTCAGTCTCTGCATCTAACAGCCTGGCATATTCTGTTTTAGACCCTGGAGGGTCTCAGCTTCCACAACAAGTTTTGAATGTTATTTTGGAGGCCAGAAGGCCTAGTACAAGGAAAGTTTACGCTGATAAATGGAGGAGATTTTTTATTTGGAGCAAAGCAAAGGACTTTGATGTTTCCAAGCCTGATTTAAGTGTTTCTCTTCAATATCTTACTGAGTTATTGGACAAGGGTTTGTCTTTCTCCCCGATAAAGGTTCATGCTGCAGCTATTTCTGCTCACTATGACTGTGACCCTCCTTTATTTTCTCATCCTTTGTTTAAGCAATTTCTTAGAGGGGCAAAGAACATAAGACCCCCACGAGCTCCTACTCCTGCTTGGGATCTCAATTTTGTGTTGGAAAACTTACTCTACAACCTTGAGCCTGCAGCTACTGCCGAGTTAAAGTATTTATCATGGAAGACTGCTTTTTTGTTGGCCATTACCTCTGCAAGAAGGGTTTCTGAATTGCAGGCCCTTATGGCAGTGGAACCTTTCCTGATTTTCTATAAGGATAAATAATCCTTCCTTTATGCCTAAAGTGGTTTCTAGTGTGGCCTTGAACCAAACTATTCATTTGCCTACTTTCTATGCAAACCCCCAAAATAAAGGGGAGAAGATTTTGCATACTTTGGATATTCACAGGCAGTTGCCTTATTATTTGAGCAGAACCAAGGGGTTGAGGCAGTCTCAGCAGTTGTTTGTTTCTTTTGCTTTGGGTTCTCAGGGAAAACCTGTGTCAAAACAAACTATTTCTAAGTGGATTGGTTTTTGTATTTCTTTCTGTTATTCCCATCATGGTAAGGAGATTCCGGCTGGAATCAGACCTCATTCCACTAGAGCTACTGCCACTTCTACTGCCTTTATAAGAGGGGTAGCTACAAAGGATATTTTGGAAGCAGCCACTTGGAGTTCAGTACATACTTTTTCTAAACATTACCACCTTCCTCTTAAGTCTAGGGCTGGATTTGCCACTGCAATATTGCAGGGCATTTTAGCAGCCCCTAATGCTTTATGATTTTGCCATCCTCCCTTTACCTCTGCTTTGGGATTCTACCCATATGTAAGGACTGCAGCAATGTGAGATGAAGAACATAGTACAGTTTTGTACCTACCATAAATGTAGATGTTCGAAGATCCACATTGCTGCAGTCCTCCTTCCCTGCTGTAGTTTGGCATGGTTATATGGTTTGGGTGATGGTTGTTGTTGGGCAGGTTTTTGGGAGGTATCCTGTTTTTGGGCTGTGGCCTTTCTTTTAGGGCCTTCTGACATCTGGGGCAAGAAAAGACTGAGGATATGACGTCGGTCATGTGCTTTTATACCCTGAAGCTCTGATGTCGACAGCAGACTACCCATATGTAAGGACTGCAGCAATGTGGATCTTCGAACATCTACATTTATGGTAGGTACAAAACTGTACTTTCTGCATGCATACGCTGCTTGTGAAGTGAGCTCATGGATGACACCACTTCCTCCTCAATTCTCTGCTCTTGAGTGGTCCCTTGATAGTTATTGCCATGACAACCTGGGGAGTATGGATACACCCTCCCTTTAGAATACTTGTGCATGTGTCTCAATTTTATTACATTTACGGAAATAAATGTCTCCACAAACATTATCAACTTTGTTAAATATATTGACATAATTAGTCTGATATCTGTCAAAGACCAAATAATTTTAATAAAATTGTCATTATCTTCCAGACCTTTAGATAAGTTCTCTAGGGTATGGGTGTTATGTTTAATTATCAATTTCATAAGTTCTAATCTAGTCTGGTCAAATAGCTCATGTAACTCCCTCAAAAGTTCAGGATTACTTTTGGCTCCATTAGGATATTTCCACAACTGCAAACCATGTGGCACCTGCTGCAGATCAATGTTTCTCTCTAGATGAGCATTTTCCATTTGTAATTTTTTATAGATTAATAAATCTTTTTCCAGCATACTCAGTCTTTCCACTAAGGACAAGTATTTACCTTGACCAACACGAGAAGGAACACGATTCTCCCAGAAATTAAAATCTGCTCCAGTCTCACTGGCCATTGTCATCCTTGAATTAGAAATATCAGTAGACGGCAAACCATTGGAATCCTGGGCCGATTGCCCAGGTTGAGAACAACAGGTGGGCTGAGTTAAAGGATAACCCAAACTGCTGAAAATATTACCATCTTCGCTCTGTTTCTCCACCAAGGACTTAATTTGCATTGTGTGCACTGCTAGCTAGGGGAAGAAAGCGCTTAACCTGAATTTTTCTCAATAAACCTGAGTTTTTTGCCTTAATTCACTTGGTCTGGCCTGCCCGGAGTTGTGGTGGATCATTTTGGTGTTGAGTCTTCTGGTTGTCCTTCTGGTTCCTACCCACACATCCACCAAGTCTGTACCTACATCTGCTGCAGATGTGGAGGGGGTCTATGGATTTCAGTGATGCTTACTTGCACATTCCTATTCTCCACCTCTCCAGAAAAGTTTTGTTTCACTGTTTCTTTCTCACATTATCACATCTTTGTGTTGCCTTTTGGTCTTTCTATAGCTCTGAGGGTCTTTATCAAATGTCTGCTCCCAGAGGTAGCCTTCTACAGTCTTCAGACTTCAGAGCATTCACATATGAACTTTTTTGTTTGACCTTTTGATTCAGGCTCCCTCTCAGTAGCTCCTGCTTTTTGATCTTCACTATGTTTTTTTCTTCACATTATGGGGATCACTCTAAATCTCAAAAAGTCTGTATTGACTCCCTCTTAGGATCAAATGTTTCTGGGATGCACCATTCAGCCCATACCAATGATGGTTTGTCTCACACCCTCCAGGTCCTCTCTCTGTCTTCTTATTTTCAGTCTCTTCTCTCTCTTCACATCCTTCCTGCAATAGAATTTCTGTGAGCTCTGGGTACATGGCATCCATTATTCCTATGGTTCCCTTTGATAAACTTCATGTGAGAAAATTTCAGTGGTATCTGAAGAGTATTTAGCTCCAGTGCTGCTACCATCTGGAGCATCTGGTTCCTGTCTCTCTGTCATTGTCTCAAGCTCCAGTGGTGGATTCATCAGAATTCCCTGAATCCATGTCTATATTTTCAGGCTTCTCTTCAGGAGCTGTACACAGACACATCCAATCAAGGTTGGGGAGCTTCCTTCAACAACCTCAAAGTCCAGGGATTCTGGTCTCAACAACTGGCAGACCATATCAATGCCAAGGAGATGAGAGCTCTAATTCTGCCCCTTCATGCCCTCGAATCTGTTTGAGTTCCAAGTCCATTAAGGATTTTCACAGATAATACCACAGTAACGTGGAATATCTGCAAACAAAGTGAAACGACGTCTTACCTTCTTTGCAGGCTGAATTTTCAGGCTTGGAATTTTGCAGTCTGTCATCAATTATTTTTCAGGTGGTTTATATCAGTGCACAGTCCTGTAGCAGACACTTTGAGCAGATCCAGGACAGATCCTCATGAATGGATGCTTCACAGGGAGATGTTTCTGGACATAGTACATTAGTGCAGTACTCCTCAGGTAGATCTTATTGCCTCCCCTCTGAACAGACAACTTCCCTAGTTCTGTTTGAGTGCCAGGTCCTCTGGCTTGGAAAGTGGATACCCTGTCTTCTTCCTGGAAGGGGTTGTTTCTGTATGCCTATCCCATCTTCCCCTGCTACCAAACGTCTTGCACAAAATCATACGGGACAGGCCCAAAATCTTGTTGGTGATTCTTTTTGGTCCAGAAAGCACTGGTTCACCCTTCTATTTCATCTAGCCAGGGGCATCACACATTACCTCCCAGGATGGATCTTCACACAAGACAAGGTATCTGTCATTCACACTCACTTGTCCACCCTTTAACTGGCACTTTGGGTGACTGGGTTTGATTCATTTTACATACCAATTTTCTGAGGATGTGCTTCTGGTTTTGTAGGAGGCCAGGAAACCCACTACTGGAGAATCATATTTGCCTAAATGGAAGAGAATTTTCTATCTGGTGTTTCAAGCGAGACCTGGACCCTTTTTCTCTGGGGGTTTCTCTGGTCATTTATTTGTGTGAGTTGTCCAATTTTAGTCTGGCATATTCATCTTTCAAAGTTCATTTGTCAGCCATTTCTGCTTGTCTGTCTATGAATTCACCTTGGGCTTCTAGTTTTGAAGTCAAATAGTTTTTAAAAGGCATGCTTCATATTCTGCCACCAAAAAACAGACTATTCCTCCTCCCTTTGGGGTCCTTAATTTTGTTCTTCAGAAATTGACTCGGTCCCAATCGAGCCTGCAGTTTTTTCTTCCTTAAAGTATTGTACTTGCAAAACTGTATTGTTGGTGGCTCTTACTTCTGCCAAGGAGGTCTCTGAATTTGAAACTCTCATGGCAGTTCCACTTTTTTCACAGGGACAGGTGTCTCCTCATACCAATATTTATTTTATGCCTAAGGTGGTTAATGATTTGTCTGTGAATAAGTCCATTCATCTTCCTTCTTTTTTCACTTCTCCACAGAATTCTAGTGAGAGGGTTCTTCATACCTTGGATTTACATAGACAGTTCTGATATTACTTGGACAAGACAAAACATATCAGGAAATCTGAGCATGTTTTTTTTTCCTTTCATGACAGGAAATTGGTTTCAGTGGTATCCGGGCAAACCATCTACCTCTGAATTTCTGAGGCCATTTCTTTTTTCTATTCTTTTCATGAAAAAGCAGCTTTCCTTTTCTGTTTCTGTTCATTCTACCAGGGCAGTGGCCTCTTTGAGTAATTTTTCAAGGGTATGGATAATAGATCCAGCTTGGCAGCTGCTATTTGGTCGTCTTTTCATACCTTCATCAGACATTATAAGTTGGATGTAATTTTTAGGGCCAGTGTGGATTTTGCCAGGGATCTGTCATTCTCTCTCACTTGCCCACCCTTCCGTTGACTTTTTAAGTAATAGGGTTTTGATTCCTTTTTGACACCAATTAGCTGAGGATGCGCTTTTTGTTCTGCAGGAGGCCAGCAAACCCAAAACTAGAAAATCCTGACTGACTAAATGGAAGAGATTTCTGTGTGGTGTCTCGGGCATGACCTGGATCCCTTTTCTGTGGTTATTCCTATGGTCTTCCTGTATTATTTGTGAGAGTTGCTCAGTTCTTGTCGGGTCTGTAGCACGATGTCGAATGATAAAAAGAGTGAACATTCTTTTATCGAACACTGAAAACTGAAAACAGTAAATGCCGAACACACGGAACAGCAATTTTATTCCCAGGGAAAAAAAATTGTTGCTCTGCCAAAAAAAATTCCAAACACAAAATAAAGTGGGGGGCTTTGCCTCCCCTACTTAAATATACCAACTCTGAGATTGCACTACAGTGGAAGAAATGGCAAAGTTCCGAAAACGGCCCAGCATTTTTTTTCCCTGGGAAACAAATCGCTGCTCTGTGTGTTCGGCATTCAGTCCTTTTGACTTTGTTCAGTAAGAGAGTGTTCACTCTCTTTATTGTTTGACGTAATATAAACCCTTCTTGTCTGGCACATTCATCTCTTAAAGCTCATTTGTCAGCTAGTTCTGCTTGTTTGCCTTTGAATCCACCCCTTGCTTCTTGTTTTGAAGTCAAACAATTTTTGAAAGGCGTCTTTCATGTTAGGCCCTCAAGAAAACCTATTCATCCTTCTTGGGACCTTAATTTTGTTCTGGTGAAATTAACTCAGTTTCCCTTCAAGCCTCAGTTTTCCTACTCCTTGCTGTACTGTACTTGGAGGAATGTACTGTTGGTGGTGGTTCTGCTAAAAGAGTCTCTGGACTTCAGGCACCTGTGGCAATTCCACCTTTTTAGTTTTTCACAAAGACAGTCTCTCTGCTCAAATCAATCCTTCATTTATGCCTCAAGGTGATCTATGGTTTATCTTTGAATAAAATAATTATTCCTTCCTCCTCTTTCCACAGAATTCTAGTGAGAGGATTCTTCAGATCTTGAATTTACACAGACAGCTCAAGTATAACCTAGGCAAAACAAAAGATTTCAGGAAATTTGAGCAACTTTTTATTTTCATTGGGTTTGACTGTTTCTAAGCTAATCATCTGAATCTCTACTGTCATTTCCTTTTGCTATTCCTTTCATGGCAAACAGCTTTCTTCTTCTGTTTGTACTCATTCTACCAGGTTGGTTTCCTCTTCTGGTTCTTTTTTCAAGGGTTTGGATACTAGATCCATTTTGGAAGCTGCTCTGAACAGAGCTTAAGCAAACATTGTAAGTTGGATGTCATTTCTAGGGCCAGTGTGGGTTTTGCCAGGGCCATCCTATATTGTTTTTTGGAGGCTCTTCTATGGCTTCCTCCTCCCATCCTCTCCAGTAGCTTCTATACTCTCCCAGTTGTAAAGAATACTACAGCATTGACAAGGAAAGCCATAGCACAGTTATGTAAGATCTTGTCATAACAGTAGATGTCCTAATTCTCACTGTTGCAGCATTCTTTCCCGCAGTATTCTTTCCCTTCCTCCAGCTCTCTCTTCTTCTCTGTTGCCTTCCTTCTGGCCGAGGGGGGTCTTTCTCGCATCTTTTTCTTCTTCTCCCCTTCTGGGATATACATGTTATTACTTTCCTCTTGGGGTGCCTGATTCATCTGGAACAATTCAGTTCTCAGGATTAGATGCTTGCACATCACATGTGTATCTTATTCCTTGGACATAGGGAATACATCTGACAGTGTGGAAGGTGTAATGACTTTTGTATGCTGGCCAGGTATTCAGCTATCCTTGGCAGGATATCCCAGTTGTAAAGAATACTGCAACAGTTATCTTGAGCTGAGTGTGGAAAAAAAGCAGCCCTTCTGCATGTGAGATCTTATGTTACTGGAGCCAACTGTACCTGTTTTCTCTGAACTTATGAAAAACCTTGGGCACTTAAAACATAGGATCCAGCAAGCTGACTGTCTGCTTGTTAAACAAGCCACTCTACATCTGTAACTGTGACCCATGTCTACATTTTTACATCAAAGGAAGTCAGACAGCCTCCTCCTCCTAAGTTGCTTGCAAGTACAAATCCTTATCACAAATCAGGAGTTACAGAAAGACAAACATCTCCATTAACGATCCCTAGATTTTGTTAAATAATCCAAACTGAATGTTGGCTGTACAAAAGCAGACATGAACAACCCAACAAAGCACAGAATAGCTTAAAGAAATGGAAGAAAGAAGATCATCAAGTAGGTTTGCACCAGCCCTAATGTATCTAAAGCAGATTGGAACAGGTCCTTCATGCTCTTTCCAAAACCCAAAACACTAGCTTCATGGAGCTTGAACACAGACCGAGCTGTCTCCTGGCCAGAACTAAAGAATAACCATGCTTATCTTCTTGCATATCTTGCAGACCTTTTTAAACTCAGCCTCTCCACTGGATACATGCCCAAGGCTTGGAGGAAAAAAAAACAGTAGTACCCCTACACAAATATGGCCATACCACTGACCCAAGGAACGGCAGGCCTATTAGTCATACCAATATTATCCGTAAAGTAATCGAGCATAATGGAAAGAAGAAGTATTGATGTAGGAAGCATAGAATCTCTTGATCCCAACCAATTCAGCTTTTTAAAATACAGGTCTTGTTTAGCGAACTTAGTGGATTTCTTACAGAGAGTAACTGAAGCACTGGATAATGATCAGACAATGCATACTGTCCACTTTAATCTTACAAAGACCTTTGACACTATTCCATATTCTGATATAAATAAGCTGCCCCCAATTAAAAATCAACTTTGCTGTAATGCATTTGATAGCCACATAGCTCACAGACAGTGCCATATAATGAGGGTTGGTGGCATGCATTCTTCTAAACAGGTGGTCACCACTGGCATACCATAGGGTTCCACGGTAAGCCCATTCCTTTTTGGATATCCAGGTTGACAGCAAGGATCTCTGGCTGACTAAGTTTGCTGATGACCTCAAGCTCTTTGCAGTCATAAATGTGCCAACTGATATCCATACTAATTTCTGATGTCAAGATCATGTTCAACAGTTTAACACAAAATAATGCAATGTAATAGTGTCTAAATCAAAAACAGGCTTGCATCAACTACAGGAATAATATCCACCAAGGTTCGTTCCATTATCAGAGACCTAGACACATCGACCAACAGTGACCTCTCATTTAATCATCATTTACAGCCATCATCCATCTATTTAGGGCAATTAATTACGAAAAAATATATCCTCCGTATTCAAGGAAGTTCTTATCCCACTTTTTCTCCTCTCTAAACAGCCTCACAATAAAATACAGTGCCCCCTTCAGCATGTACCTATCCAAACATATTGTTCAACTTGAAAATTACAGTGATTCCTAGCAACAAAAATCGTGTGCATGTCTTCCTTAAATTACTGTGTGACTTTGTCTTTCGGCTTTTCCCGGTTAGGGGTCACCACAGCGGAACTCCGGTCCACTAATGATTGGCAGTAAATTTTTACGTACTGGCTTGCCGGGCCTAACGCACAACCTTCAATGAAGGAATGCCCATTCACGCATGTCGCTACACAGAAGACGCTCTAATTGAGAATCGAACGGGCAATGTCTAAGTGTGAGGCGACATTACTGTGTATGACTGAAAACCCTTTTTCATTCTTCTCTTCTTCTCTCTCTCCTCCTCATAGATTCTTATTTGGGAAGTTTTATTTTGTCTTTTAGGCTGTGAGGGACTCTGTCCTGTCTGACCTTTCACATATTCAAAAATGCCTGTAATACCACCACCACCGCATCCATTTCAGGGAGCCAAATCTATTTTCAAATATCGATAAAGCCTGTTTTGAGGATAGATATTTTTCTTCCAAAGGACCCTTTTTTAATAGAATAAGGTCCCAGCCAGCATCAACGTGTCTGTAACTCTTACTAAAACAAATCTTGAGTGGCTGAGGATCTATAAGTTCATCCCTCAGCTGTCCCATTTTGTTATTATTGATACAAGGAATAGACTCTACTTTATTAATTGCCTAGTTAAGAACCTAGGAATTTAAGAACCGTTGAAACCTGACAGTTTTCAAATGTGCCTTTTCTGGACTCCATTTTCTTTCTGCAATAGTGAATGGAGAGGACAGATTTGGAGTCCATGAAAGAATTTCGCTAAATAAAGCACATGAATGCTGCAAGTTCTTGTGTATACTAGCATGTGCAAGCGTGCACACACACAAACATATATTGCAGCTTCAAGTGCTTGTACAACTGCTTATGTCTTTTATTGTTGTTTTCTTTGTTGAGTCATCTGTTCACATCCCCCCATATACTTTTGATTTGCAAATAAATGGCATTTATTTCCTGTCTGTTCTTTTGCTGACATAACTTGCTTAAGTTACAGGTAGTCTGACAGTTGTGTTGAAAATTGTGTGATAGTATGACCTGTTGCCACAAAAGGCATTCCTTTTTTGTGTGAAAACAATGTAATTCAGTCTTTTAAGTTCTACTCCAAGGCATTTTCAGAAATGCCAAATGGATGAACACTGTACATCTTACTGTAGATTGAACTACTCTTACAAATGGCCTCTGTTACACACTGAAATGACTCAGTTTTCCATGGTTAGTTGATTACATATCTGACTTTTACACCTAAATATCAGAAGGTCAAGGGCTTTGTCTCTATTTCAAGTTAAGTCCAAGTACTTTAACAGTGTTACGAATTAGCATCTCTGTATTCAAGGTTAAATGTAATACTTTGTTTATGTGATCAATTCATTTTGAATGATTGTAAAAGTCCCTAGTGGTCCTCCTGTTCACTAAGCTTTCCAATAAAAGACTACTGTTACTGCAGCATGTTTGAGTGCAACACACTAAGCTTTCCAATAAAATACTACTATTGCTGCAGCAACTTTGGGTGACGCACACTAAGCTTTCCAGTAAAATACTACCATTTCTGCAGCAGGGTTGGGTGAGACACTCTAAGCTTTCCAATAAAATACTACCTTTGCTGCAGCAGGTTTTGATGAGAGACACTAAGCTTTCCAGTAAAATACTACTGTTACCGCAGCAGGTTTGGGTGAGACAAACTAAGCTTTCCAGTAAAATACTACTGTTACCGCAGCAGGTTTGGGTGAGACACACTAAGCTTTCCAGCAAAATACTACTGTTACCACAGCAGGTTTGGGTGAGACACACTAAGCTTTCCAGTAAAATACTACTGTTACCGCAGCAGGTTTGGGTGAGACACACTAAGCTTTCCAGTAAAATACTACTGTTACCGCAGCAGGTTTGGGTGAGACACACTAAGCTTTCCAGTAAAATACTACTGTTACCGCAGCAGGTTTGGGTGAGACACACTAAGCTTTCCAGCAAAATACTACTGTTACCGCAGCAGGTTTGGGTGAGACACACTAAGCTTTCCAGTAAAATACTACTGTTACCACAGCAGGTTTGGGTGAGACACACTAAGCTTTCCAGTAAAATACTACTGTTACCGCAGCAGGTTTGGATGAGACACTAAGCTTTCCAGTAAAATACTACTGTTACTGCAGCAGGTTTGGGTGAGACACACTAAGCTTTCCAGTAAAATACTACTGTTACCGCAGCAGGTTTGGGTGAGACACACTAAGCTTTCCAGTAAAATACTACTGTTACCGCAGCAGGTTTGGATGAGACACTAAGCTTTCCAGTAAAATACTACTGTTACTGCAGCAGGTTTGGGTGAGACACACTAAGCTTTCCAGTAAAATACTACTGTTACCGCAGCAGGTTTGGATGAGACACTAAGCTTTCCAGTAAAATACTACTGTTACTGCAGCAGGTTTGGGTGAGACACTCTAAGCTTTCCAGTAAAATACTACTGTTACTGCAGCAGGTTTGGGTGAGACACTCTAAGCTTTCCAGTAAAATACTCCCGTTACCGCAGCAGGTTTGGGTGAGACACTCCTCTGCTGCTACTTTTGAAATGAGTTGTTTAAACACGATTCTGCTATGATAGCTGTCCTGGTATTAAATGCCTAATTGCTATTTTGAAATCAGAAATGCCCTTACTGATGACTTGCCTGTCTTTCCAAAATGTCACCAACTTCCTGAACTTGTAGCACATCATTTGGTGTCTTTCTTTGTCCCTTCATGGTTGGTTGAATCTGGAAATATTTGCCCCTTTCTAGGAAAATAAATAAAATAGCAGTATAATTTTAGCACTGTATTACCCCCGTCATTATTACTAACAGCCTATATGTGCCGTCATCCTAGAGGACAAAACTTTTTGTTAATTGTTATTGTGTCTAGTCTAATTATCAAATTACCGTGATTGTACTGTACTGAGCGCACTTAGTGGGGTCTTCTCATTCCTCGTTGTTTGTCTGGAATCTGCTGGCCTGAATAGTATCCTGTCTTACATGTAGTAATCAGCTTGTTTGCGTAGGTGCTCTTACAGTCTGTCTGAAACCTCATCTTCATATAGAATATCAAAATATTCATATACTGCCAACAAAAGATGGAGTGCTTCTGTTTGCTCTGGCATCTTCATATATGGGTAGACCTGGAATTTTTCACATAAATTTTATTGTTTAGACAATATCCCAGCCACAGTGACAGCTGTATTATTATCCTTTGTTAACCATATCATCCCTTGATTAACAGGAACCGATCCATTTTCAGGCAGCCAACAAAGAAAATGCAACCCCCTCTCCACGTGAGTATGTAAGAGGAGTAACAGTATGAATATATATCATCATAGCAAGAAGAAAAGAAAAATACTAGTGTCTGGATAAAAAAATGTAAATTAAACATCTGCAGCATATCAAGTTAACACTCATAGTTAATTATGTTGCATATAAATAAATATGCACTCGTCAGTGAGTTGTATAAATCAGATAAGCCTAAGTTGAAGACAGTAGAGACATTGTTAAAGAGGGATTACCAAAAGTTGTGACAATGTAATAGGTAAGTAGTGGTGATGTAGTAGGGAGGCACTGTTGATGTATTAGAGAAGTTGGGATGTAGTAGGAAGTACTGATGATATAGTATGGCAGTAGTGCTGATGTGGGTGGCAGTGCTAATGACATACATGAGAACTGTTTATGTAGTAGGTGCTGATGTGATAGGGTGGCAGTGTTAATATAATACAGCAGTAGTGTAGTAGGTGGCTGTGCTAATATAGTAGGAAGTAGTGTTAACGTAGCAGGGAAGTAGTGCTGATGTGATAGGAACTGACACTTATCTAGGAGAACAGTACTGCTATTTTAGCAGGCAGTAGCACTGCTATAGTTGTGGGGCACATGTCGGTGTAATAAGGATTAGAATTACTGAGGGTGTAGGGTAGCTGAGTTGTAGTATGAAGTAGTGCTGATACAGTAAGGCAGTAGACCTGATGTAGTTTGAGTTAATGTGGATGGAGTAGGAATTCTGATGTAGGAAGTAGTGCAAATGTAGTAGTGGGCAATGGTGCTGATGTAGTAACAAGTGCAATAAAGTAGTGTAGTGGTATTGATCTAGTAGAAATTAATAATGCTGTAGTGTGCACAAGTGCTGATGAGAGTTGATTTTATAAATAGAAGTGCTGATGTAATAGAATGCATCACTGATAAAGTAGGGCAATAGTGCTGATGAATTAGGAAGTACCTTTGAAGTAGGTAGTAATGTTGATGTAGAAAGGTATTGCAGATATATTAGTGCATTGATGATCTAATAGGGGGATAGTGATGATGTAGTATGGAGGTAGTCCTGATGCAGTTAAGTAGCAGTGTTGACGTAGTAAGGCAGTAGTGCTGATGCAATTAGGGTTAGTAGTGCTGATGTATAATGAGGGTTAGTGGTGCTGATGTAGTAAGGCAGTAGTGCTAATGTAATGAGGGTTAGTGGTGCAGATGTAGTAAGGCAGTAGTGCTGATGTGTAATGACGGCTAGTGGTGCAGATGTAATGAGGGTTAGTAGTGCTGATGTAGTAAAGCAGTAGTGCTGATGCAATGAGGGTTACTAGTGCTGATGTAGTAAGGTTGTAGTGCTGATGTGTAATGAGGGGCAGTAGTGCTGATGAAGTAAGGCAGTAGTGCTGATGTAATGAGGGTTAGTGCTGTTGTAGTAAGGCAGTAGTGCTGATGTAATGCGGGTTAGTAGTGCTGATGTGTAATGAGGGTTACTAGTGCTGATGTAAGGTAGTAGTGCTGATGTAATGATTGTTAGTAATGCTGATGCAATGAGGGTTAGTATTGCTGATGTAGTAAGGTAGTAGTGATGATGCAATGAGTGTTAGTGCTGATTTAGTAAGGTAGTAGTGATGCAATGAGGGTTAGTAGTGCTGATGTAGTAAGGCAGTAGTGCTGATGTAGTGAGGGTTAGTAGTGCTGATGTAGTAAGGCAGTAGTGCTGATGTAATATGGCTTAGTGGTGCTGATGTAATGAGGGTTAGTAGTGCTGATGTATTAAGGGACTACTGCTGACGTGTAATAAGGGTTAGTAGTGCTGCGGTAGTAAAGTAGTAGTGCTGATGCAACGAGGGTTAGTGCTGATGTAGTAAGGCAGTAGTGCTGATGTGTAATGAAGGTTATTGCTAATGTAGTAAGGCAGTAGTGCTGATGAAATGAGTGTTAGTGCTAGTGTAGGAAGGCAGTAGTGCTAATGTGTAATGAGGGTTATAGTGCTGATGTACTAAGGCAGTAGTGCTGATGTGTTATAAGGGTTAGTAGTGCTAATGTAGTAAGTAGTGCTGATGCAATGAGGGTTAGTAGTGCTGATGTAAGGTGGTAGTGCTGATGCAATGAGGGTTTGTAGTGCTGATGTAGTAAGGCAGTAGTGCTGATGTAATGAACGTTAGTAGTGCTAATGTAGTAAGGCAGTAGTGCTGATGTAATGAGGGTTAGTGCTGATGCAATGAGAGTTAGTAGTGCAGATGTAATGAGGGTTAGTAATGCTGATGCAATGAGGGTTAGTGCCGAAGTAGTAAGGCAGTAGTGCTGATGTAATGAGTGTTAGTGCTGATGTAGTAATGCAGTAGTGCAGATGTAATGAGTGTTAGTGCTACTGTAGTAAGACAGTAGTGCTGATGTAATGATGGTTAGTGCTGATGCAATGAATGTTAGTGCTGATGTAGTAAGGCAGTAGTGCTGTTGCAATGAGGGTTAGTAGTGCTAATGCAATGAGGGTTAGTGCTGATGTAATGAGGGTTAGTGCTGATGTAAGGTAGTGCTGATGCAATGAGGGTTAGTAGTGCTGATGTATTAAGGCAGTAGTGCGGATGTAATGAGGGTTAGTAATGCTGATGCAATGAGGGTTAGTGCTGATGTAGTAAGGCAGTAGTGCTAATGTAATGAGGGTTAGTAGTGCTGATCTAGTAAGGCAGTGGTGCTGATATGTAACGAGGGTTAGTGCTGAAGTAGTAAGGCAGTAGTGCAGATGTTATGAGTGTTAGTGCTACTGTAGTAAGACAGTAGTGCTGATGTAGTAATGGCTATTGCTGATGTAAGGCAGTAGTGCTGATGTAATGATGGTTAGTGCTGATGCAATGAATGTTAGTGCTGATGTAGTAAGGCAGTAGTGCTGTTGCAATGAGGGTTAGTGCTGATGTATTAAGGCAGTAGTGCTGATGTAATGTAGTTAATAGTGCTAATGTAAGGTAGTAGAGCTGGTGTAATGAGGGTTAGTTGTGCTGCTGTAGTAAGGCAGTAGTGCTGATGTAAGGCAGTAGTGCTGATGTGTAATGAGGGTTAGTAGTGCCGATGTAATGAGGGTTAGTGCTGATGCAATGAGAGTTAGTAGTGCTGATGTATTAAGGCAGTAGTGCAGATGTAATGAGGGTTAGTAATGCTGATGCAATGAGGGTTAGTGCTGATGTAGTAAGGCAGAAGTGTTAATGTAATGAGGGTTAGTAGTGTTGCTCTAGTAAGGCAGTAGTGCTGATATGTAATGAGGGTTAGTAGTACTGAAGTAGTAAGGCAGTAGTGCTGATGTAATGAGTGTTAGTGCTGATGTAGTAATGCAGTAGTGCAGATGTAATGAGTGTTAGTGCTACTGTAGTAAGACAGTAGTGCTAATGTAATGATGGTTAGTGCTGATGCAATGAATGTTAGTGCTGATGTAAGGCAGTAGTGCTGTTGCAATGAGGGTTAGTGCTGATGTAAGGCAGTAGTGCTGATGTAATGAGGGTTAGTGCTGATGCAATGAGGGTTAGTAGTGCTGATGTATTAAGGCAGTAGTGCGGATGTAATGAGGGTTAGTAATGCTGATGCAATGAGGGTTAGTGCTGATGTAGTAAGGCAGTAGTGCTAATGTAATGAGGGTTAGTAGTGCTGATCTAGTAAGGCAGTAGTGCTGATATGTAACGAGGGTTAGTGCTGAAGTAGTAAGGCAGTAGTGCTGATGTAATGAGTGTTAGTGCTGATGTAGTAATGCAGTAGTGCAGATGTAATGAGTGTTAGTGCTACTGTAGTAAGACAGTAGTGCTGATGTAATGATGGTTAGTGCTGATGCAATGAATGTTAGTGCTGATGTAGTAAGGCAGTAGTGCTGTTGCAATGAGGGTTAGTAGTGCTAATGCAATGAGGGTTAGTGCTGATGTAGTAAGGCAGTAGTGCTGATGTAATGAGGGTTAGTGCTGATGTAAGGTAGTGCTGATGCAATGAGGGTTAGTAGTGCTGATGTATTAAGGCAGTAGTGCTGATGTAGTAAGGCAGTAGTGCTAATGTAATGAGGGTTAGTAGTGCTGATCTAGTAAGGCAGTGGTGCTGATATGTAACGAGGGTTAGTGCTGAAGTAGTAAGGCAGTAGTGCAGATGTTATGAGTGTTAGTGCTACTGTAGTAAGACAGTAGTGCTGATGTAGTAATGGCTATTGATGATGTAAGGCAGTAGTGCTGATGCAATGAATGTTAGTGCTGATGTAGTAAGGCAGTAGTGCTGTTGCAATGAGGGTTAGTAGTGCTAATGCAATGAGGATTAGCGCTGATGTAGTAAGGCAGTAGTGCTGATGTAATGTGGGTTAATAGTGCTAATGTAAGTTAGTAGAGCTGGTGTAATGAGGGTTAGTTGTGCTGCTGTAGTAAGACAGTAGTGCTGATGTGTAATAAGGGTTAGTAGTGCTGATGTAGTAAGGCAGTAGTGCTAATGTAATACGGGTTAATGCTGATGTAGTAAGGCAGTAGTGCTGATGTAATGAGGGTTTGTGCTGATGCAATTAGGGTTAGTAGTGCTGATGTAAGGCAGTAGTGCTGATGTAATGAAGGTTAATGTTGATGCAATGAGGGTTAGTAGTGCTGATGTAAGGCAGTAGTGATAATGTAATGAGGGTTAGTGCTGATCTAGTAAGGCAGTAGTGCTGATGTTTAATGAGGGTTAGTAGTGCTAATGTAGTAAGGCAGTAGTGCTGGATGTAGTAAGGCAATAGTGCAGATGTAATGAGGGTTGGTGCTTATGTAGTAAGGCAGTAGTGCTGATGTAATGAGGGTTATTTGTGCTGATGTAAAGGCGGTTAGTGCTGATGTAGTAAGGCAGTAGTGCTGATGTAATGTGGGTTAGTAATGCTGATGTAATTAGGGGTAGTAGTGCTAATGTAAGGCAGTAGTGCTGATGTGTAATGAGGGTTAGTAGTGCTGATGTAAGGCAGTAGTGCTGATGCAATGAGGGTTAGTGCTGATGTAGTATGGCAGTAGTGCTGAGGTAATGAGGGTTAGTACTGATATAAGAAAGTAGTGCTGATGTAATGAGTGTAGTGCTATTGTAAGGCAGTGGTGCTGATGTAATGAGGGTTAGTAGTTCTGATGTAATGAGGGTTAGTAGTGCTGATGTAGTAAGGCAGTAGCGCTGATGTAATGAGGGTTAGTAGTGTTGATGTAAGGCAGTAGCGCTGATGTAATGAGGGTTAGTGCTAATGTAATGAGGTAGTAGTGCTGATGTAATGAGTGTTAGTGTTGATGTAATAAGGGTTAGTAGTGCTGATGTAAGGCAGTACTGCTGATGTAATGAGGGTTATTGCTGATGTAGTAAGGCAGTAGTACTGATGCAATGAGGGAAAGTAGTGCTGATGTAAGGCAGTAGTGCTGATGCAATGAGGGTTAGTAGTGCTGATGTAGTAAGGCAGTAGTGCTGATGCAATGAGGGTTAGTAGTGCTGATGTAGTAGGGCAGTAGTGCTGATGCAATGATGGTTAGTAGTGCTGATGTAGTAAGGCAGTAGTGCTGATGCAATGAGGGTTAGTAGTGCTGATGTAAGGCAGTAGTGCTGATGCAATGAGGGTTAGTAGTGCTGATGTAGTAAGGCAGTAGTGTTGATGCAATGAGGGTTAGTAGTGCTGATGTAGTAAGGCAGCAGTGCTGATGTGTAATGAGGGTTTGTAGTGATATAGTAAGGCAGTAGTGCTGATGTGTAATGAGGGTTAGATGTGCTGATGTAGAAAGGCAGTAGTGCTGATGTAATGAGGGTTAGTACTGCTGATATAATAAGGTAGTGCTGATGTAATGAGGGTTAGTAGTGCTGATGTAGTAAGGCAGCAGTGCTGATGTGTAATGAGGGTTTGTAGTGATGATATAGTAAGGCAGTAGTGCTGATGTGTAATGAGGGTTAGATGTGCTGATATAGAAAGGCAGTAGTGCGGATGTGTAATGAGGGTTAGTAGGGCTGATGTATTAAGGTAGTGATGATGCAATGAGGGTTAGTTGTGCTGATGTAGTAAGGCAGTAGTGCTGATGTAATGACTGTTAGTGCTGCTGTAGTAAGGCGGTAGTGCTTATGCGATGAGGGTTAGTAATGCTGATGTAGTGAGGCAGTAGTGCTGATGTGTAATGATGGTTACTAGTGCTGATGTAAGGTAGTAGTGCTGATGCAATGAGGGTTAGTAGTGGTGATGCAATGAGTGTTAGTACTGCCGATGTAATGAGGTTTAGTAGTACTGATGTAATAAGGCAGTAGTGCTGATGTGTAATTGGGGTTAGTACTGATGTAGTAAGACAGTAGTGCTGGCGTGTAATGAGGGTTACTAGTGCTGATGTGTAATGAGGGTTACTAGTGCTGATGTAAGGCAGTAGTGCTGATGTGTAATGAGGGTTACTAGTGCTGATGTAAGACAGTAGTGCTGATGTGTAATGAGGGTTAGTAGTGCTGATGTAATGAGCGTTAGTAGTGCTGATGTAATTAGGGTTAGTAGTGCTGAAGTAGTAAGGTAGTGCTGTTGTAATGAGAATTGGTGCTAATGCAATGAGAGGTAGTAGTGCTGCTGCAGCAAGGCAGTGTTGCTGATGCAATGATGATTAGTAGTGCTGATGTAAGGCAGTAGTGCTGATGCAATGAGGGTTATTAGTGCTAATGTAGTAAGGCAGCAGTGCTGATGTGTAATGAGGGTTTGTAGTGATGATATAGTAAGGCAGTAGTGCTGATGTGTAATGAGGGTTAGATGTGCTGATGTAGAGGCGCAGTAGTGCTGATGTAATGAGGGTTAGTACTGCTGATATAGTAAGGTAGTGCTGATGTAATGAGGGTTAGTACTGCTGATATAGTAAGGTAGTGCTGATGTAGTAAGGCAGCAGTGCTGATGTGTAATGAAGGTTAGGGCTGATGTAGTAAGGTAGTGATGAAGCAATGAGGGTTAGTTGTGCTGATGTAGTAAGGCAGTAGTGCTGATGCAATGATGGTTAGTAGAGCTGCTTTAGTTAAGGCAGTAGTGCTGATGCAGTAAGGCAGTGTTGCTGATGTAATGAAGATTAGTAGTGCTGCTTTAGTAAGGCAGTAGTGCTGATGCAATGAGGGTTAGTAGTGATAATGTAGTAAGGCAGTAGTGCTGATGTAAGGTGTGTTAGTGCTATTGTAATAAGGCAGTAGTGCTGTTGTAATGAGGGTTTGTGCTGATGTAATGAGGGTTAATAGTGCTGATGTAGTAAGGCAGTAGTGCTGATGTAATGAGGGTTAGTAGTGCTGATGTAGTAAGGCAGTAGTGCTGATATAATGAGGGTTAGTAGTGCTGATGTAGTAAGGCAGTAGTGCTGATGTAATGAGGGTTAGTAGTGCTGATCTAAGGTAGTGGTGCTGATGCAATGAGGGTTAGTAGTGCTGTAATGAGGGTTAATAATGCTGATGCAATGAGGGTTAGTAGTGCTGATGCAATGAGGGTTAGTAGTGCTGATGCAATGAGGGTTAGTAGTGCTAATGTAATGAGGGTTAGTAGTGCTGATGTAGTAAGGCAGTAGCGCTGATGTAATGCGGGTTAGTAGTGCTGATGTGTAATGAGGGTTAGTGCTGATGTAGTAAGGCAATAGTGCATATGTAATGAGGGTTAGTGTTTATGTAGTAAGGCAGTATTGCTGATGTAATGAGTGTTAATAGTGCTAATGTAATGAGGGTTATTTGTGCTGATGTAAAGCAGTAATGCTGATGTAAAGACAGTGCTGATGTGTAATGTGTGTTAGTGCTGATGTAGTAAGGCAATAGTGCAGATATAATGAGGGTTAGTGTTTATGTAGTAAGGCAGTAATGCTGATGTAATGAGGGTTATTTGTGCTGATGAAAGGCAGTAATGCTGATATAAAGATAGTTAATGCTGATGTAGTAAGGCAGTAGTGCTGATGTAATGAGGGTTAGTAGTGCTGATATAGTAAGGCAGTAGTGCTGATGTGTAATGAGTGTTAGTAGTGCTGATGTAGTAAGGCAGTAGTGCTGATGCAATGAGGGTTAGCGCTGATGTAGTATAGCAGTAGTGCTGAGGTAATGAGGATTAGTGCTATTGTAAGGCAGTGGTGCTGATGTAATGAGGGTTAGTAATGCTGATGTAATTAGGGTTAGTAGTGCTGCTCTAATAAGGGTTAGTAGTGCTGATGTAAGGCAGTAGTGCTGATGTAATGAGTGTTAGTAGTGCTTATGTAATGAGGGTTAGTAGTGCAGATGCAATGACTGTTAGTGCTATTGTAGTACGGCAGTAGTGCTGATGTGTAATGAGGGTTTGTAGTACTGATTTAGTAAGGCAGTAGTGCTGATATGTAATGAGGGTTAGTAGTGCTAATGTAAGTAAGTAGTGCTGATGCAATGAGGGTTAGTAGTGCTGATGCAGTAAGGCAGCAGTGCTGATGTGTAATGATGGTTTGTAGTGATGATATAGTAAGGCAGTAGTGCTGATGTTTAATGAGGGTTAGAAGTGCTGATGTAATGAGGGTTAGTACTGCTGATATAGTAAGGTAGTGCTGATGTAATGAGGGTTAATACTGCTGATATAGTAAGGTAGTGCTGATGTAATGAGGGTTAGTAGTGCTGATGTAGTAAGGCAGTACTGCTGATGTAATTAGGGTTAGTGCTGATGTAGCAAGGCAGTAGTGCTGATGTGTAATGAGGGTTAGTAGTGCTGATGTAAGTCAGTGATGATGCAATGAAGGTTAGTAGTGCTGATGTAGTAAGGCAGTAGTGCTGATGTAATGACTGTTAGTATTCCTGCTGTAGTAAGGCAGTAGGGCTTATGTGATGAGGGTTAGTAGTGCTAATGTGTAATGAGGGTTACTAGTGCTGATGTAAGGTAGTAGTGCTGATGCAATTAGGGTTAGTAGTGCTGATGCAATGAGTGTTAGTACTGCTGATGTAATGAGGTTTAGTAGTAGTGATGTAATAATGCAGCAGTGCTGATGTGTAATTGGGGTTAGTGCTGATGTAAGGGAGTGGTGCTGATGTGTAATGAGAGTTACTAGTGCTGATGTAAAGCAGCAATGCTGATGTTTAATGAGGGTTAGTAGTGCTGATGTAATTAGGGTTAGTAGTGCTGATGTAGTAAGGTAGTAGTACTGCTGTAATGAGAGTTAGTGCTAATGCAATGGGGGTTAGTAGTGCTGCTGCAGTAAGGCAGTGATGCTGATGTAATGATGATTAGTAGTGCTGCTTTAGTAAAGCAGTAGTGCTGATGCTATGAGGGTTAGTAGTGCTAATGTAGTAAGGCAGTAGTGCTGATGCTATGAGGGTTAGTAGTGCTAATGTAGTAAGGCAGTAGTGCTGATGTAATGAGGGTTATTGCTGATGTAAGGCATATTAGTGCTATTGTAATAAGATAGTAGTGCTGTTGTAATGAGGGTTTGTGCTGATGTAATGATGGTTAGTAGTGCTGATGTAAGGCAGTAGTGCTGATGTAATGAGGGTTAGTAGCGCTGATGTAGTAAGGCAGTAGTGCTGATGTAGTAAGGCATTAGTGCTGATGTAATGAGGGTTAGTAGTGCTGATGCAATGAAGGTTATTGCTGATGTAAGGCAGTAGTGCTGATGTTATGAGGGTTAGTAGTGCTAATGCAATGAGGGTTAGTGCTGATGTAGTAAGGCTGTAGTGCTGCTGTAATGAGGGTTAGTAGTGCTGATGTAGTAAGGCAGCAGTGCTGATGTAATGAGGGTTAGTAGTGCTGATGTGTAATGAGGATTAGTTGTGCTGATTAAGGCAGTAGTGCTGATGCAATGAGGTTTAGTAGTGCTGCTGTAGTAAGGCAGTAGTGCTGATGTAATGACTGTTAGAATTGCTGATGTAGTAAGGCAGTAGTGTTGATATAATGACGGTTAGTAGTGCTGCTGTAGTAAAGCAGTAGTGCTGATGCAATGAGGGTTAGTGCTATTGTAGTAAGGCTGTAGTGCTGATGTGTAATGAGGGTTAGTAGTGCTAATGTGTAATGAGGGTTAGTGCTATTGTAGTAAGGCGGTAGTGCTAATGTAATGAAGGTTTGTAGTGCTGATGTAGTAAGGCAGTAGTGCTGATGTAGTGAGGGTTAGTAGTGCTAATGTAGTAAGGTAGTAGTGCTGATGTAATGATGGTTAGTGCTGATGTGTAATGAAGGTTAGTAGTGCTGATGTAGTAGGACTTAATGTTGATATAGTGAGTAAGTAGTGTTCACGTACGAAGGATCAACAGTACTGATGTAGGGCAGCAGTTCTGATGCAGTAAAGTAAACAGCAGTGCTGACATAGTGTTGGACAATAGTGCTGATGCAGTCAAAGCAGTGCTGATATAGTAGAGCAGTAGTTCTGAAGTAGGAAGTCATGCTAATATCATAGTGGCCTGTAATACTAATCTAAGACAAGAGTGTTGATGCAGCAGACAGTTCTGCTGTGGTATGGCAATAGTACTGATATATTCAAAAATAGGGTTATAGAGTGGGCATTAGTGATGCTGTATTAATAGTGTAGTAACCCAGTTGTGCCTTTGTAGTAGGTATTAGTGCTGGTGTAGTATGGCAGTAGTACTGATACTGTGTTATATAGTGGGGCATTAGTGATGCTGTATTAATAATGTAGCAGGCATTAGTGGTGATGTGTTATGGCAGTAGTGTCACTTGTGCTGATGTATTATGAGGTAGTGCTGCAGAGGTATAGGTAAGTAATGCGGATGATTTACTTGGAAGTAGAGCTGAAGTAGTTGATACAGTAAGTATTAGTGTTGATGTAATAGAAAGTAGGATAGTAGTGATGAAGCAGGAAGTAGTATTATCGATGTAGTAGTTAGTATTGTTGATGTAATAGGACAGTAGTTCCAATGCAGTAGTGCTGATTTAGTAGGAGGACAATATTACTTTGTAGTAGTGGCCAGACATTTAATGTAGTGTTTTATCTATCAATCTAGCTATTGAAGCTATACTTCTAAATTATACCTATATTCATCCAATAGTAAACCTCCACAATGTTTAAACATCCCACACCTTTTTGTATCCTACTTTTATTCACACTACTACTACTTCTTCCTCTAACCATTGCCTACTTACCCACTTCCTATGAATACCCACTACATCTAGACCATCACTATCCTAATAAGGAAACCAATGCTCTTTCCCTTCCATCTTTCTTGAACCATGCTAATATAACATCTTCACCCAACTATCTGCTTGCAGAGTATCATAGAATACTACATATTAAATATAACACACTTAATCTCAGGAAAAATCCACTTCTATACAACAAATTCCCTAACCCAAGCTATATAAGATTAATACTCTCAATAAAAGCTGGAGATATCCACCCTAACCCAGGCCCTACAACATCTCCTAGTACTCTCCTTAACCAAAATCCCTACCTTAACAATTCTCTTACTAAAACATGTAACTCCCTACAAGTAGCCCATCTCAACCCTACCCCCATCTCCACTTCACATGACCCATCTTCCACTTCTTCCACTACTAGTACTTCCCCATCAACTGAACACTTCTCAAACTCACCATCTCCACTTCCCACTCTTTTCACTTTAAAACCTGTATCTACTACCACTATTAAGAAACTCCTCCAGAAATTAAAGCCATGTACTAATGCCCCTGATAACATTCCCTCTTATTTCCTACACATAGCTGCAGATGCCATTGCCTATCCCATTAGCATTCTAATAAACCGTTCCATCCAAGAACACACCGTGCCTACACTGTGGAAGCAAGCATTCATTATCCCCCTTCATAAAGGAGGCAACAACTATAACATCAATAATTTTCGTCCTATTGCTATTCTTTCCCCATTTCAAAACTTCTGGAAAAGTGTGTTCACCTCCAACTCTTGCCACATCTCTTAGATAACAACCTGCTAACCCCTACTCAACATGGATTCAGGCCAAACCACAGTACCATGACTGCCCTTTTATCCTTTCTTGAGACTGTCAATAAAGCACGTGATGCTGGACACATTGTCTCTACCCTACTTCTTGACCTATCCAAGGCCTTTGACACCATCTCACACAACCTGCTTCTAACTAAACTATCAAAACTCAACCTCTCTCCCTCTTCCATAAATTGGTTTTCTAGCTATCTGTCAAATAGACACCAAGCAGTCAGATGGAAGAAGGCTACTTCCCCATTCATTAGCACCCCTACTGGTGTTCCCCAAGGATCTATTCTGGGCCCCCTCCTCTTCAATATATTTGTCAACGACTTTCATCAATCTATCCCTTTTGCAAACATCATTCAATATGCAGATGACTCTACAATTATCTGCTCTGCCATCTCCCCCTCACTACTCCAAAAACTTACTCAGCAAGCCTTTTCAATAACTGAACACTGGATGAAAACAAACCACTTAGCACTCAATGCCTCCAAAACAAAACTTATGGTTTTCACCCCTTCCAAAGCTGCCTCCTTCAATACCAACTCCTTCACAATTACCAGCCTAAATAACACACCCCTAGATCTAGTCTCTGAAACTAAGCTATTAGGAGTACTAATTGACAATAGACTTAGCTACAATTCCCATCTACTACTAAATATAAAAAAAACCCATCAAAAACTAGGCATGCTCTACCGTCAGAACCAATACCTCACAAATTCCTCCAAAATCGCACTCGCTTCCTCTTTTCTCATTCCCTCCCTTCTCTATGGTGCTCCACTACTGACTAATCTTCAGGCCTCATTAAAAAAACAACTTTCTTCCTGCTATAACAAAATAGCCAAATTCGCCAACAGCCACAGGTCTTCAACCCACCATTGTTCTTCCCTTCAAAAATTAAACTGGCTTGAATTACCAAACCAGCTTACATATATTCAGTTGACTCTCGCTCATAAGCTCATTTCCAGTCCTTCTCTTTGTCCCTCTCTGTCTTCTGCCTTCAAAATGCACCTACCTAACAGAGTCTTAAGGTCTAACAACCAAAATCTATTAATAGTACACAAACCATGTCATCCCCCAGGCAAACACTTACTATCTTTTAACCTTGCCCGACTATGGAACTCACTTCCTCCATCCATTCGTACTATTACTAACAAATACATGTTCAAAAAATCACTTCATACATATCTAATATCCCAATGGGATTGTTCTTGCTCCCTCCCCTCATAGATCTGCAACATTCCATCTCCTTTACACGCACCCTACTAAAGCTTATGTTTCCACACTATAAGTATTTTAACTAAGACCCTCTGAGCTTCCTCTTCAATAACTCCCCTGATTGCTTATCTCAATACTGTTCTTAATTCTGAATGTTTCTCAAATTTATGCCTATATGTATTAATGTTTTTACCTCTACTGTGCATAATAGTCTAGTAATTTTTAGCATCTATTTACTCTGTCTATATCACAGTTTTTTTCTCCACATCTTTAAATGTTTTCTCAAATTCAAGCCTAAATGTATTAATTTTTATCTCTACTCTGTATAATTATATTGTAGTTAATGTATGTACCAAATTTTGTCTATATTGGAGCTTTTCTCCCCAGGACTCCATTGAAAACGGGTTCTTTTGGCCCAATGGACTATCCTGGTAAACCAACTGCAAATAAATAAAATAAATAAATAAATAAATATACGTAGCATAAACAATAAAATTCCTTAACTCCAAGCTCTAGTAGAAGTATATTCCTTTGATATCCTCTGCCTAACAGAAATATGGTTAAAACCTGCTACCAAAGATAATGAAATCATCCTACCTGGATATAACATACTAAGACTCGACCGAGTAGCCAAGAAAGGAGGAGGGGTAGCTATTCTATTTAAATCAGGCTTACAGTTAACCACACACAACTGTAAAATACCTCTCGATTCCAATGCTGAAATCCTCATCTCCAAACTTCATATTAACAATGCCAAATCCATCTATATCATCTGCATGTATCTTCCTCCTGGTAATAACATTGCCACCATGGAAAATACTCTTTACTGGCTATCCCAACACTTGCCTCAAGAAACCATAATTCTAGGAGACATAAACATTGACTGGAACTGCTATTGTAGCAGCCTTCCTACAACCCACATTAACCTATATGGGTTTTCTCAAACTATTACATCCCCCACCAGGATCAATAAAGCTAACCAGAAAGGAAGAATATTAGACTGGATTCTCATTAACCATCAGAATCAAAATTACAATTCAGGAACCCTCCCTGATGATATGTGACCACTTACTTACCTATATTATCAGGCACAAAACCTATACTCTCAATCCAACATCTGTCAAAAATATTAGATCCAAAAAGAACTTTCACCCTGAGCTATTTGAACTAAAACTAAGAGCCTGCAATTGGTCTCCATTAAAACACCTCCCTTTAGAAGAAGCCATCAATTACTTTAACTCTAACTTCCTCACCATTCTCAACCAACATGCTCCAACCAGATTCATCAGAGTTAAAACCAAGTCTGCCCCATGGCTTTCAAACGTAACCAAACAGAAAATGCACCTTAGAAATAAACATTGGGCCAAATGGAGAATGACTAAAAACCCCGTTGACCAACAAACCTTTAGACAGTTAAGAAATGACACTAAGAAAGCTATACTCTCTGATAAAAGAAATTACTACCAACAATTCCAACAAACTAATCAAAATAACCTTCAAAAATTCTGGACTAGCATTAATCAATTACTCCACCCAGGTCATTCCTCCACATCTAACCCTCAAAATACTGAACATACTAATCCCAAGAATTGCGTCTACCAATGGTATCATTATATCACCCGAGCCAACCACCAAACTATTGGGTATCACCATAGATAACAATCTGAACTTTGACACCCATATCAACAACACAATAAAAACTGTCAACAAAAAACTTGGCTCCCTCTATAGGATTAAACCTTACCTTTCCTATACAGCTAGAACAACCATAGCTCACACTCATCTAATCTCTACTCTCCACTATGCCTCACCTACTTTTACTAACCTTTCAAAAAATAACCTCAGCAAACTGGAAACTTCCTACAATAACATTTCTAGATTTGCAACAGGAAACCCTTACAGAATCCACCACTGCATAAATATTAAGCAGCTAGGATGGCTTGAACTACAAAACATGATTAAATTCCATCAACTAACCATTGTCCATAAAACTCTCTATAAACCATTCAGTACTCCTATTTTATCTACCCTCATCACTCCATATACAAATCTGAAATCACTATGTTCCTCATATAAAAATCTTCTACATACCTCTAAACCTAACAACAAGGCTGGTGAATCTCTTCTCTAATGCTGTTGGAAAAACCTGCAATCTTCTCCCCAGTAACCTTTCCTCTCTTCCCTCTCCATCACTCTTCAAAAATAGACGGAAACTCTACCTTACAACACACTGGTTGTGCCCCTGCACTAAACCTGACTAGGCATCTATCCATCAGATTAACTTAGCTCTGCTTATCCCAGACTACTTATAAGCTTCTACATATTCTATTATAGATTTTTTTCTCTTTATCTACTCTGTCTAGATTTATTCTCTTAAAATACACTGTGTCTCGTCTCTCTAAATACACAGTTTTCTCTTATACAAATTTTTATTAGGAAATGTGTTCGAATGGCTAACCATAGCTGAAATGTACCATGATTCCTGTTTTACTGAAATGCAACAAAATGTAATTGAATGTGATTAGTATATGTCAATTTAGCTATATTTGTAAATGTCTCATATTATAAATGATAGTGTTTTTTTTTTTTCTGTGTTTGTTGGAGCTTTTCTCCTTGGGCCTCCACTGAAAATGGACATGTATCCAGTTGGACTAGCCCGGTCAACAAATGTAAAATAAATAAAAATAAATAAATAAAATTGTCTATCTTAGCTGTGTGTCTATCGATCTTTGGTTGATCAAGTTAGTCCCACTAGACTCATGGTCTCTCTTTAGAGGAGACTAGATGTGGTGTCTATACTACTAGGGCAAATTAATTATTATTTATTGACATTTGATTGCTGAAAAAGTCTGACTAGGTAGAATCCCATTTTAGCAGAGGTCAGGGGAGAAACGCTCCAAATTATTAAAAACATTTTAAAAACAATTTTACAATGTTCAAAAATAAAACAAAGACACCTGCAGTTTAAATAATAACAAACTAGACTTAATATAAAAATAATGGTTAAGAATTGATACAAGTTATATGACAATCATTAAATATTTAGAGAAATTTTAATTTGTAGAGAAATTAAACGTACGTTAGTGCAATACAAACAGGAATTTCAATATGAAGAGAGGGGAAAAACAGGCTTATGGTATATTTAGAGAGAAAGTCAGGGAAGAGAATTAGATAGTAAGGAATTAAGTGATGAGAGAGTAAGTATATATCGTTTATCCTGGTTTTGTGCAAGAACGGAGCCAGCTTTTAGCTAGGAAGTCTTTCAGAGTGGTTTTGAAAGATGAGAGGGAGGGTCTAGACCTGATGGTTACAAGTAAAGAGTTCCAGGCCATAGCAACTTTGTACAAGTACAGAGAATACCCAGCAGATTTGTTAGGTTTGTAGATAGGATTCTTTTGGCCAGAGAGATTGGGGAACTTTCTCTACTTTTTTCTATAGGTGCCATAGGATCCTTAACATCTGCCTGATCTTCTACCAACTCAAGCAGATGGTACCTGACTTTGCCCATCTGAAGGATGGTACATAGTAAAGTGAAGCACCTCATTATGCTGCACTGCAGTCAGTAATTTGAAAATTAATCCAATCAGCTAGAGTGGGAATAGAACCCACACCCTTCTGATCTTCCAGCACCAAAGGTGTGGGCGCTACCTATTGAAGCACTGTCACTATAGTAGGATAGAAGTAATGATGTGGTAAAGCAGTAGTGGACAGTAGGACAGATGTGTTAAGTAGTTGCTGTGATGTAACAGGTCAGTAGTGCTAATGTACCTGGAATTATTGGAGATGCTGCAGGGTAGTAGTACTACTGTTGCAGCAGTGTGATGTACTAATTAATGTTTAGTGTAGTGGGCAGTAGTGTTATTATAGCAGTGCTGTTGTAGTAGGGCAGTAGTGTTCATATGTTAGGGTAGTAATACTGATTTAGTAGTGAGCAGTAATGCTGATGCAGTAGGAAGTATTACTGATGTAATAGGTGGTAGTTCTTAGTGCTGCTGATGTCAGAAATAAAGCTGATGTAGCAGGAAGTAGTGCAAATGCAGTAAAGCAGTAGTGCTGATGTGGGTGTCAATACTGATATAGTAGGAAGTAGTACTGAAGTACTAGGGCACTTGAGCTGAAGTTGTAGTGGGGCAGTATTGTATATACACTACGGCAGTAGTTGTGCTGAAGTAGTAGTAGTAGTAGGGCAGTATTAGTGTTGAAGTAGTCTTGAGGCAATATTATACTTGTAGTAGGGCAGTAGTTATGATGAAGCAGAACAGTTCATAGAATCATAGGAAGTTATTTGGCTAATGGCCCTAGGGACGGCCCTTACAAGCCTAGCCAAGTTCTGTCCTTGTTTTCATGATCAGCACCTATTGCCCCTGTCCAAGAGAAACATAGTTGGAACCCCTTGGGGTGAATTTACAATTACCCATCGAATTGTCCAGACTGTACTTGAAGAGGACCAAAGAAGTGCTTTGCTTGACATGAATTGAGAGTCTGTTCCACAGGTACAGTAACCTCTGGGAAACAAATCTGTCCTTCCAGCAGGTTCTATTAATGTCACATACCAGGTTAAGGTCTTTAGAGCAAGTAACCCGTAAGCTATTGAACTTATATGCAGCATTTCCAATGAAGTAGAGTTAAAGATTGCCTTATTTGCAAGTCAGATATTGCCCGAGTAGTCTGTTTGAAATGGAGTAAAGTAACAGTGATGTCAGGTAATCCTCATAGAACAGATGCTGAAGACCTTGAATTCTCCTTGTGAGGAACTTTTGTGGTCTCTTCAGTTTCTGCAGGTGCCTAGAAAGGTACATGCCAAAGGGGTATTTTACTCATTTATTGGCCTGATGAGGAAAGACTACAGGGAGTTTAGAACTTTTTTTCTGAAGGCAATGCTGTTACTTATCAGATGAGAAATATGTTACCACTGTGGAGACATGGTGATCAAAGATAAGGTTGTTGTCAACCTGTGTGCCCGGGTCTTTCACCACTGAGTACATGCTTGGGGTATTTATATTTGATGTGGTAGTTAGCTGGAGCATTGCTTTTACTGACAGGGATGATGATACTTTTTTTGGATTAAGCTTAAGGCTGTGACTTTGGCACCAATCATTTGTTTGCATAAGACCCTCTTGTAGGATGTTGACATAGTTTGGAGATTCTGTGACTGCTCCCAGTTTGCAGTCATCAGCAAACTTTGTCAGCCACAAACCTAAAGTTTTTGCTTGTACTTTGAAGAAATAGATTCTGAACAGTAGAGGTCCCAGGACTGATCCCTGTGGAACACCACTGGTTATGGGTCTGATGTTGGAGGTGGGTTCCCCTGTTTTGACTGCGTGGGTTCTATTGGTAAGCCAGATAGCGACCCACCTAATGATATAAGGGTTGATACCTAGCTGGGTGAGTTTGTCAATAATCCCTGAGTGGTGAATAGTGTCAAAAACCTTAACCAAGTCCAGGTAAGCTGTATGCACAGTTTTCTCCTTGTCCAGAGCTCTGGTGACTGTCTTGAAGAAGTCTACTAGGTTTAACAGACATGATCTCCCTTTGACAAATCCAAACGGAGCAGGGTCAATTGTTTGGAGATTACATATGTCTTTGTTGATGAGGTCCATGATGATTTAATCCATGGCCTTGCTGATAAAGCTAGTCAGACTAATAGGTTTATAGTTCCTGGGGTCAGTAGAAGCACCACCTTTTTGCAAGGGAATAATGGCGGCCATTTTCCATTCAACTGGGACTAAGCTGGTGCTGAGACTGATTGGAAAGAGTACCCAATGGTGTTGCTAATTCTTGTTGGAGCCCATGTAGGATGTAGCCTGGGATGTTATCAGGTCCCATAGATGCTGTGCTTTTGGCCTTAGAGGGGGCATTTGTGACCTGCTCTCTAGAGATACAGGGTGGGAGACAGGTGGTGGGGACAGTGGAGTGAAGTTTTCACAGAATCTGTTGTCTAACAGGTTTGCTATGTCCATGGTCTCAGTGTATGTGGTATCATTAACTCTTAGTTCAGCACAAATCTGGGTGTCATCTTTTAACTAGTTTTGTTGATGTCACATGGCAGTAATGTTGCTGTACTGCAGCAGGAATGTTGATGTCAAATGGCAGTAATGTTGCTGTAGTTTAGCAACAGTGTTGATGTAACATGATAGTAAGTTGCTGTAGTTTAGCAGTGGTGCTGATGTAACATGGCAGTAATGTTTCTGTAGTATAACAGTGGTGCTGATGTCACATGGAAGTAATGTTGCTATAGTATAGCAGTAGTGTTGTCACATGGCAATAATGTTGCTTTACTTTAGCAGTGATGCTGATGTCATGTGGCAGTAATGTTGCTGTAGTATCACAATGGTACTGATGCCACATGGCCATAATGTTGCTGTTGTCACATAGCAGTAATGCTGTAGTATAGCAGTGGTGTTGATGTCACATGACAGTACTGTTACCTTAGTATAGCAATGGTGCTGATGTCACATGGCAGTAATGTTCTAGTATCACAGTGCTGCTGATGTCACAGGGCAGTAATGTTGCTGTAGTATAACAGTTGTGCTGATGTCATGTGGCAGTAATATTGCTGTACTTTAGCAGTGCTTCTGATGTCACTTGGCAGTAATAATGCTGTAGTATAGCAGTGATGCTGATGTCACATGACAGTAATACTGCTGTAGTATAGCAATGGTGCTGATGTCACATGGCAGTAATAGTGCCTTAGTATAGCAGTGGTGCTGATGTCACTTGGCAGTAATGTTGCTGTTGTATCACTGTGCTGCTGTCACATGGCAGTAATGCTGCTGTAGTATAGCAGTGGTGCTGATGTCACATGCCAATTATGTTGCCTTAATATAGCAGTGGTGCTTATGTCACATGGCAGTAATGTTGCTGTAGTATAGCAGTGGTGCTGATGTCCCATGGCAGTAATGTTGCCTTAGTATAGCAGTGGTGCTGATGTCACATGGCAGTAATATCGCAGTGGTACTGATGTCACATGGCAGTAATGTTGCTGTAGTATAGCAGTGGTGTTGTCACATGGCAATAATGTTGCTTTACTTTAGCAGTGGTGCTGATATCATTTGGCAGTAATGTTGCCTTAGTATAGCAGTGGTGCTGATGTCACTTGGCAGTAATGTTACTGTTGTATCACTGTGCTACTGTCACATGGCATTAATGCTGTTGTATAGCAGTGGTGCTGATGTCACATGCCAATTATGTTGCCTTAGTATAGCAGTGGTGCTGATGTCACATGGCAGTAATTTTGCTGTAGTATAGCAGTGGTGCTGATGTCACATGGCAGTAATGTTGCTGTAGTATTGCAGTTGTACTGATGTCACATGGAAGTAATGTATCACAGTGCTGATGATGTCACATGGCAGTAATGTTGCTGTAGTATCGGAGTGGTGATAATGTCACATGGCAGTAATGTTGCAGTATAGCAGTGGTGCTGGTGTCACATGGCAGTAATACTATAGTATTGCAGCAGTACTGATATCACATGGCATTAATGTTGGTGTAGTATTGCAGTCTTGCTGATGTCACATGGCAGTAATGTTGCTGTTGTATCACAGTGCTGTTGTCACATGGCAGTAATGCTGCTGTAGTATAGCAGTGGTGCTGATGTCACATGGCAATAATGTTGCCTTAGTATAGCAATGGTGCTGTACTATAGCAGTAGGACTATTTTGCTGATAAGATAGAGCAAGTATCAAGATACATTTCTGCATTGCAGTTCGTGTAGGAGACCGAGAGCCCTCAGTCAGTCACTTATAGGTGTGAACTTGTCTCCAGCTGTGTATAGGTAGATACCCTTCTCATTAAAACATCTTCCCTGTTTAGATTATTTTTTAAATACCTTTATTGCATTATCACTTGTGACAGTCAAATTTATGATTTCATGACTGCATGCTTCTCATTTGCATGATTTCATGACTGCATGCTTCTCATTTGCATGATTTCATGACTGCATGCTTCTCATTTGCATGATTTCATGACTGCATGCTTCTCATTTGCGTGATATTTTTTTTCAAAATTATTTGTTTACTACATTGTGTAACAGTGTGTGTGACCTTAAACTTTGACTCTGAGATTGCAGCATCTTGGGGCAAGGAAACTTTTTTTTTTTTTAAATGAAGCCACTTACAAGGGGACTTGTTCCTTATAAAAATGACTTGGATTACTTTATTGACTGCTCTTATTACATGAAACAATCTTGCATGTAAGAACACATGTTTAGGTTTTATGCATACACACGTAGTTTAGATAGCTGGGATTGAGCATTTGTATTTACAGTTTTTTATGCGCAAACTTCTCTTCTGACAAATATGTAATGACAGTGTACCTCCTACTGCACAACGTTTTGTAATTTTTTTTTCTGTCACCATAACCTTTATTCTTTTTCCCTTGCAGAAGTCTCCCCTGTAATCATGGTATGTTTCAGCCACTTTATCCCAAATCAAGACCGTTGACCATCTTTTCAGTGTCACTTCTGTTGTTTTTCTGTCCATGTAAGCATCAGATGTAGTATATACAAGGAGGAGTTGAGGGAGAATGCCATGGTTAATGCAGCCTTCCCATACTATAAACATTTTCTGAAAACATTCATTGAGAAAGAGAATTAATTGCTGCTTCCTCATGCAATTGATTCAGCTCAGAAGGACATTTCCCACTAGATGGTCCCATCCCCTTTCTGAAGAATGTTACAATCTCTGCATGTCTTCAGGCTCTAAACGCAGAATTGCCAGTTATTAGGGTATGCAGTAAGTTATGAATTGAAACAAAGATAAATGAAACCGGCATTGCATGATTAGTGGATGGCTTTTATATTCTTTAGCTGATGTTTGAATCACATGGTCGGTAGTACATCTTTACATGTTATCGCTATCTTAATGGCTCTTGAACCATAACTCCCGAGTGTTCTGAATTTTATAGAACTTCTCTGCTGTTGTCTTAGTTTTTCCTGTCCCCTGTAAAATGTTTGATTTTTTAGTAAATTTATGCCAAACATTAGAGTTTCATACTACTAATTGTTTAGACAATTAATGCTGATGCAAATCCTGTATTTCTATTAACTTTTTAAGTGCATTAGAGTGATACTTATAAAACATTCCTGATTGTTGTCCCCGCCTCCCCCATTATATTTCACCTTGTTCATAATTCTCGAGCTAAGAAGTTGAGAGGTATAAACTGCACTGCTAATCTAAGTTAATAACGGTCATGAAAGAGTGCACTCATTTATATATCTTATAAAACACTTATTGAATGGATTGAATTCTCAAAATATGTGTAAAAACACACACACTAAGAAATGTGGAACGTGTAAACAGAGTTCTGTTATAAATGAAGCAATTGGATGTAGATTAAATGATGTCAACAGTACTTATATAAAGTTTAAAAAGGGAAACTGCAATAGTAGGAATATAGTTTATCTCGCTAAATGTACAGTATGTACTGCTTTCTATATAGGGAAAACAGAAAGACAGTTTAGAAAACGCATATATGAGCATAGGTATAAGATCAAGGTGAAAGATACCAAAAATGCATTGTTCAGACATATAATGGACAAAGGTGATGCACATAATTTCATATTTGGTATCATTGATTATATAAATATATCACAAAGTGGTGGTAATTATAAAGCCTACTTAGCTAGAAAAGAAAGTCAGTGGCAAATGTTGACTAATGCAACAAAATTTCCTGGCATAAATGATTTTATTTCCATAAAACCTTTTTTACAGTTATTATAGTGCAATAATATTGTTAGATAAATTGATGTTTTAAGTTTTATATTTTAAATACAGTATATGCATGTTGAGTATAAGTGTATTTATAGTAGGTGTATATAAATAAATGTGTTAGGAAGATGTATGTTTTTATAACATTGCAGTAGCACTTTAAAATTTTGTTAAGAAGTATAGCGCTTGTATAAAATGGCGCCAAAAAGTTTTTAAATTTGTTATCAGCTGTTAGTATAATGGTTCTGAAGAAGTCTGTAATATACAGATGAAAGCGCTTGACCGTTTTTTATGAGCTTGGAGTGTGATTAAATATTTATATCTTTTTTGTTCAAGTCGAGCTTCACTTGTACCGTAAAGCTTAGTTGAGACATAATTTGTCTCTTGTGATTTTATTCAGTTGTTGGTTGTGCGTTGTGATATTATCTTAAATGACCATGACTGTACTTAAACAAAATCTCCTTCGCAAGGCACCTGTTTCTTTAATTTTCATTGGAGAGAGGGCATGTGGAACCTGCTGTAGTGTGGGAAGGCAGGAAGACTAGAAAAGATGTCAACCTCATCTGGTCTTACCTTATCCCAGGTAATTTTATATACTGGTGCTTTTACTTAGGAGTAAACATGTCACTTGTAATGGATTAAATATTACAAGAAAGTCACCCAGCAGAAGGAGAATTTCATCTTTTAATCTGTGATTTCCCCCTTCTCTTTTGCCATCCTATGCAGAGGTTGCATTATGGTAAAAGTGTGATGTGTCTGGCCTTTTACATCACATGCATGCGATAAAATGGCTTTCCTCAAGATTTCTGCAAGCAGTCACTAATGACATGAAATCTGCTCCCTCTCACCACTACCAGTACTTACATGCACACATACACTCACATGATTACGGTCATAAGTGCACCTAGCGTTTGTTCTCATGATCGATGCTTTGTGACATGTACATCCCTGTTTTAGACCAATTTGAGATCATACCAAGACAAGAGCCCAGCATCTTAGTCTTTTTTTATTAATAGGCTCTGTGAAGTTAAAAGGTCAATACCTAAACTAGATTGCAAAGCTATTACATAACGCACATATGACTAATGCTATATTGTTAATCATTTTATTATTGCTATTATTATTGCAATTAATACATTCAAAGTTTGCCAGTCTTTGTAAAAATTCTATTTGAAACATATTTTAATTACATATATATTTATGAATACTTTTTCCAGGTAATAAGTTCTAAAAGATATTTTCATTTAAACATTTTACGTGTATTTTCTTCTCTGCAGATATTTTAAAGCCTTCCTGTCTAAAACATGCATCTATGAGTATTTTTCCAGAATTATTTTTGTAACATTGCAGGTCTCAGGCATCCAGAGCTGCTGTTAATCCTTGAGTGCTTGTCAACAAGGGTTAGGTTATCTTGCAGGTTATGATTTGACACGTGTGTTGCCTTTATCACTGCCTGCAGGCTGTCCAGTTCATCAGAGCTGTAGGAGAAATGGATCAGAGGGGATTAGTGAAATGACATGGACTGATAAGCTGAAGACAAAGTTAAAACAGCAGTCAGAAGCCTCATTTTTTACAAGTTTGCTCAGTAGGCAAGAGCCCTGTCTGTTCTGTTCTAGTCCATCTCTCAGTTTACAAGAAAGTTATAGAAATCTGAAAACTAAATTATGGGCTGTGCATGTATTTGTCATATAAACATTCAGGCAGTAAAATAACAGGTAACTCAGAGGAGAAGAATACAAATGTCTAACAGGAGCGATGGATGCACACTGCTTGGATTAGCCATTTACTTTGTTTGACCTCTTTCCCCATATTTTTATACCATGTATAGGAAGTAGGACAAGTCAGACTAAGGGTCAAGAGATTTTAACTCCCTCCTTTCCTCCCGGAAACCATACTGCAGCCTAATAGTTTCATCACATTCATGTGCTTATATGTGTGCGTTTGAGATGGTATTCCCCAGGTACGGTTACAAGGGATAAAATTATTGGGGCTGTCATCTATAAATGTATATGGGCAAACACTTGCAACAACAAAAATATTTCTTTAATTTGTTTGTGCTGACTCAGGGTTCAAAAAGTACAAAACCAGTAGCAGCTGGAGACTGGACTGCAGTTCAACTCCAGCTTTTGGTGACATTTTAGAAGGTGAAAGTAGTGACTTCAGTATTTGGTGATATCGTAGAAGGTAAGAGTATTGTTTAAGTAATAAACAACCATTTAATGCTCTTAAAGACACTCTAGACCCAGACAACTGGTAGATGAGACCTTTACATATAAAGCTGCCAAGAGATAAATGTGCACTTAAAAGGCAAGTAACAGTTTCACTGAAATATATGGTGGGGTGGCTGCATACCTCTCAGCTATACAGATTTTCACAGAATGTCCAGATTTTTACTTGATATTTTTGGTCTGTTTCTCATAAAATTGTGGGGGGGTTTTTGGCACATTGTTGGTAAATCATTGAGGGTTGAAGTAAAAAAATGACAGACATTTGAGTTTCGAGCTTCATACCCTTCGGAAAATTCAAGCTAATGCAAAATCTGTTATTCTATCAATTTTCCAAGTTTGTAAGATCAAAATTTAAAAAGTGTCTCTATTTTTAGGCCTTTGTCCAGATTTTTTTGCTCTAAGAATTTGAGAGGTATGGTGGGCTGTTTGATTGTACTACCTCTGAATGTGATTGAATCTAAATAAGGGAATTCTGCTCACTGAACCAACACCTAGTATTTGCTATAAATCTAAAAGTAATGACAGTAACCATCTATGCTCTATATATGTTGCTAATCTGTAGAACACAGTCCCAATACACATATTTTATTTATTTTATTTATTCTATAATGACCGGGTGGGTGAACTGGTCCACAGACCCTTTCAAGTCACCACCTGGGCACAAGTAGTAAAATACAGCATATAGACATAAACATTAACGTAATATATATACAAATCAGGTGTTTCATGACGTTAGTTAATAGGAATTAAGATACAAGAGTAGCTACATCACCATTTTGTAAACATATTAGCGAGTGAATAGATCAGTTTAACAAGTTGTAAGTTATTTTAGCCATTCACTCAGCCTCCTCTTGAAGTTGAGTTTTTTGACCTTTTTTTATTCCCTCTTTTTAAATCTAATAGGGAATGGAGATTTTTGACTTTTGAAGGTAGGTGGTTCTAGATGGCTGGACCAATCCTTGAGATAGCTTTTTCACGATTCCCTATTAGAAGACCGAAAACGCATTCTTTCAAATGCGTCTTGGTTGAACTTAAAAGACTGAAACTGCAAAATATCAAAGCGGCTTTTAAGCGAATTCTTTCCTAGGAAATAATTTGCTTGGCCACTTCGTTACTTTGCCGTTTTCTGCACTGTTCTGTGGTCTTGGAGTTGGTATATTTATGTAGGGGGGTGAAACCCCCCCACTTAATGTAATGTTTAAAGTGTTTTATGTTTTATTTATTTTTTTGTTGGAACAGTGATAATCGCTGTTCTGACAGTTCGACATTGTAAGCTTTCGCTTACATAGGGTCGATTAATCACCATTTGCTTTTTTAAGCATTCGGTGATCTAATATAGACCCCTCTTTCACTTATAGAAGTTTTGAAGGGAGGTACTTTATTCTTAAGAATGTCTGAGCAAGTAATTAGGATCTCTAATGGGTAGTCTGTACCTCAGTGGGGGACAGTATCCTAGTTTTAATATTCTGAAGAGGAAAGAGACAAGTAGAAGTGTGGCATGACTGTGAATAGACAGCCATTTGAAATTTTTGAAGACGTGACAGTGATATGACTGCTAACCAGAAATATCTCGTCCTAGCCACAATTTAAAATCCCATTAAAAACAACAGAATGGTTTTTGCATTTGTAACATCTCTATTACTAAGCCCCTTACATGTTAGTTTAGGCCAAGAAAGTTATATATTTCAGTATGTTATGTCATGATCTCATGCCATCTGCAATTTAAAATCTCAGTGAAAACATACCAATCAACAAAATGGTCTCGCCCATGTACTAACTCCATTATCAAGTTTCTTCTTATGCAGTCAAAATAAACTAGTATTATAAAACTCCTCACACTTTTAGTATAACCTCTTGGTTACAAATCTTCTATGAATTTTAAGTGTTTGGATAAAATGTGCATATGCCTCATTAGGTCTCTGTGTACTAAAATTAAATGAGACTGTATACATGTATTGCAAAATAATGATGTGTGTGTGAGCTTATGCTGTATGCACTATGTAGTTTACATAATGTGGTGATTAACCTGTTAAATTATGTATACCTTATTGTTATATTGCATAATGTTACTGTTAAATTGATTTGCTGATGAAAAACGTTGGCTGTGCACCACACAATCTGGTGCAGAACCTGTTGAACAGCTGTTTATCCCAACTGGAAGAGGTTTTAGGATTTTCTTTCTGCTGGAAGAAAAAAAAGACTGAAAAATTAGTGTGTCATTGGGAAACTTTGACCATGATGACATCAGGCTAGGGAAAATGTAAGGTGTGCTAGACTTTAACGGGTGCAGCACCTCACATGCACAGTGTCTCATTCATTAAGGACTATGAGAGTACCTCACATTATCCTCAAGGTAACATCACTGAGTTATTTGGGCTATACAAAAGCATAAGGAGACGCATTACAGACAATGCATAGTGTTAGTTACACTAAAAGCCATGAAATGGTACTGAACATTGGCAAATGACTTTAACTCACCCTGATTGCCTGTGCAAACGTATGCCATGCAGAGCTTTTCTGCTTCAGGCCTGCACTGGAAAGGGTAATTTCCCAGTCGGATGTTCCCTATAACCAGCTGCAAATAAATCTAATTTAATATGAAATAATGTACATTGACTTACTTAATCAGTGGTAAGTAACCTAAGAACTACAGGACATGTATACTATTTTGCTTGGGTGACCCCAAAGTATTGTGTTGCTAAATGGCAGTATTTAACTCCGGCTGCATTTATGCAGTGCTGGTTCTGATGATAGTACAGCAAGAAGGCTGCTCTTTGTATCTTCTCTAAATACATTTTCTCAGCAGCTTAATCCTTGTGGTTACTGTAGAATCCTTCAGAACATATTCATCACATACTTTAACTATTTAGAGTTTACGTAGTTATTGTCATACAAGTAACATCCAAGTTTATCATGGCAGTAGGTTGCTTCTACATGTACCTTATCTTTTACCAGTATTGTATTGCAAATGATGATTGATTACCCTTAACTGTTTTCTCTGTGTATGTGTGTGTATATATATATATATATATATATATGTATATTTACACTCATTTTTTGCATGAAAATCTATTCTGTTATCACTCTGAAGCTTTTTTTCTTTTGGGTCTACTCTTCTGAAAGGGGGGAGAGACAGTCCAGCAGAACTGATGAAACATAAGTAAGTCAGACAATAAAAACAAGTGATCTGCTGATATTACACCTATAAAAACAAGTGATCTGCTGATATTACACCTATAAAAACAAGTGATCTGCTGATATTACACCTATGCATGCTTATTTTTTCAATTTATGACCTGAATAAATGGTCTCACATCTACAGCATCTACTTTTCTCCTGATTATGGTATTTCTGCAAAATTAGTTTTACCTAGGCAGCACACAAATGTAAAAAAAAGGAAAAATAAGGAGGCTAAACAATTGGCAAAATGAGCTGCATACTGAAAGGCTCTGTGATGCAGCATTGTTCAACTGTGGTACGACTTGTGGGGAATTAATCTAATTCAGATTCATTGAGCTTCATAGATAGTTAGGCACGTAGGACAGGAGGATATTGAGAAGTCTGAACAGTTTGTCAATGACCCTAGAGCAGTGTCTGTGTAACTGACTTGCTCAGAGTCACACAATAGGCAAACAGATGCTGAGGAAATCAAAACCTGGACTACAGAATGCAGCTTATTAACAATTCATAGCCTTTAATTGGGCTCCTATTAGAAGACTGAAGACGCATTCTTTCAAATGCGTCTTGGTCGAGCTTAAAAGACTGAAACGGCAAAATATCAAAGCAGCTTTTAAGCAAATTCTTTCCCTGGGAAGGAATTTGCTTAGCCACTTCATTACTTTGCTATTTTCGGCACTGTAGTGCGGTCTCAGAGTTGGTATATTTAAGTAGGGGGGTGTGGGTGGTGAAGCCCCCCCACTTAATGTAATGTTTAAAGTGTTTTTTTTTTTTTTTTTTGTTGGAACAGCAATTTTTTTTTCCCTTGGAAAAAAATCGTTGTTCTGACAGTTCGACATTGTAAGTTTCGCTTACATAGGGTCAATTAATCACCATTTGCTCTTTTAAGCATTTGGTGATCTAATATAGACCCCCTTTAATCATCTGTACTAACTGCCAGGCTGAGTGGTATTTGACTGAATAGAGTTCTTGAAACCATACTTCACTGAACAACATTACATTCTGAAATATAGAACTTTCTTGACCTAAACTAACATGTATAGAGGAAAAATGCATCCCATCTTTTAACAAAATCAGTTTAGAAGTTGTCATATTGTAGCCCAAAGGAAGCTATTTCCCTGATAAGGAGAATCTGTAGGAATGTACCCTTGTCATGTTATATTCAATCAACTATGCATTAGAAAACTGACTCAGTGAGTGCACCACCACCCCCCTCTCTTATCATTCATAGCCAAGGAAACACTTTTCAAACAAACCAGATATATTAGTCTGCCATAAGTGTGGTTTGGACATTTGTAAGTTCAGACAACGTGTGCAAGTTATCACTTGTCTGAAATGTCTAAGGTCATTCTATGCACAATGTTTAGTACCTTCAGCTTGTCTGAAAATAATGGAAATGACGTACACCTTTTGTAATTAAAGCAAGTGCTTTGTGTCTACTTTAGATGGAGTACTTCACACTGAATGGATGAAACATCAATGTCCATAATGTTGATGTAAAAATGTTGAAAAGTGGAATGTTGATAGCTGCTGTACATGCTCTGAGGATTAACCTAAGCACACGGAAAACCAAAAGCAAGATGGATAAGCCACCTACACAACCCCCCCCCACTAATTACATACTAACACCAAAATCACACTATCCCAAGGCATATTCCCCTACCTGAAGATTGTTGATTTCACACACAGCCATCTGTTTCTGCTGACCAAAGTTGTTTACCAAACAGATGTTGACGTTTAAGTGTTTCACTCAAATGTATGTAACTCGTACATATATATTTATCTCTCTTTCTCTCTCTCTCTCTCTCTCTCTCTATATATATATATATATATATATATATATAGGTTCCCTTTGGAATCTCAAAATCCTAAAACTTGGAATTTCATATGGTCGAGACTATAAGAACGAAGTTTTAGAACTGAACTTCTGAACAGAGATCTGCATACAGAGTGGAATGGGAGATTTCCCTTTTCCTCACTGTAGTGTGATTTCGGAGTTGGTATATTTAAGTAGCGGGGGTCTGGGGAGTGCATGGGGGCTTGCTCCCCTGCAGAAACATTGAGAAAGCTGTTTTTTTGTTGAATTTATTTTGGAATGTTGAGATTCCAAAACATCGATCATATGGTCTCGCTCTTATGAAATTCGATGTTTCAGAAATTTGAGATTCAGAAGTGAAATATATATATATATATATATATATATATATATGTGTGTGTGTGTGTGTGTGTGTGGGCTCATGCAAGTATTACTTTATTTATGCTTATCTCCATTTTCCCTTTAAGGCATCTTTATCTCTACTGATTCACTAACAAAGTCGGACACTCTTGCCTGGAAACTGGATTCTCCAGTCTTCCCTCCATGCTCCATTTGCCTGCATCGTTATGATGTGGAGAAACTTCTGTTAAGTTGTATTGTACAGATCCTGTTCACCAAAGTGGCTGGCTTGTGCTGATTTCATCAGGATGGATCCTTGGTGGCAGTTCATGAAAATGATGTAGTCAGAACTTTTCTTGTGAAACTCCAACCATGTGTACAGACAGATCAGGTGAGATGTGAATGAGAATACACGTTCTTACTACGTTAATGTTCACGTGCATGGGTAGGGAGAAGCAGATTGATGATACACATACCCAGCACATTCTAAGAGTGTTTTTGCAACTTTTTTTTTCTAGCCTTTTCCTTTGTAAACATAGCTGACTTTGGCCACGTAGTTTCCTACCTATCTGGCTTTACTACTGCTTACGTTGTATTACTGAACCTGGATCACCTGCAGCACAATCAGACAAGATGAGGATATATTTTAATGAACCTTCTTTTTATATTGAAAGCTGGTTTATAACTTTAAAAATCACCATTTATTTGTCATCATGGTAAGTAATGGTAACTTACTTTTACAGACCAGTGGGAACAACAACTTCTTTTTCTGACTCCTGTACCAAGGAATCTGATCTTGCCTTGCATGCGGTCTCTCCTACAGTTCATTTCTCTTAGCCTTGGCAACAAGCACGGTGATCAGTGTCCAAGACATCAAAAGTAGGAATTCCTCTCTTGACACTAGTAGGGTTCATTCCTCACTAAGCAAATTTACTATCACCTTAAAATAACGTCTCACAGCACAGGCACACTGTAGGTGTAGGGCAAACCTAAGATATGAGAAAGGCATGGTTTGATAGCATGAGGTACTGCTGCAAATGTTAAAAAGGTATGATGCAAAAGTCCTCTGGTTACCTGGCAATACTTTTATCATTCTTTTAATAGTGTTATGGTGGACGTGGTGTAATTTATATGTATTGTTTTCGGGCTTCTACTTGTGTTTTCTTACTATATTTAGCTCATTGGTAAAATGGTAGTACCCATGAGGTCCAGTCCACTTATATGCTGAACAGTAAATAGATAGACGCATGGATGGACAGACAGATAAAATGCATATACCATTTCATGCTGGGAAGCAAGCATGACTCAAAAAGCTGCAAAATAGTGACATGCAGTGACTCGAATTCAGCAGTGTGCACACATTGTTTCAGTGTGAAAAGAGAGGAAAATGCATGCTAAAATATTTCCCTGAATAGAAGACAGGTATGAACTTGGACTTTTGTTTGATGTGTATCTGTTAATGTAATCCTAAGGAATGAATTTGTACCTGCCATAAATATAAATGAAAAGTTTAACCCTAGCCCTACATTGTTTATTTGGATAATGTAGTTTATTTTTGCATGTAAATTATATCTCTCTATATCTATCTATCTATCTATATATATATATATATATATATATATATATAATATATCCACATACATATATATATATATATTCACACACACATACATATATATATATATATATATATATATATATATATGGTTATATAGATATATATATACATATATCCATCTACATTTATATGTATTTGACGTGGTGAATTATTTAGAATTTGTATTTTAATATTGTTCCTTTTATCCTTAAAACAGTGTCATAGACCATGAGATGCAAATATTGTACTGCAAGTAAATCATTATGCAGGATTTTAATCCTTCTCTTTATTTCTGCTTAAATGTGGAAGGCCACAATAATCCTGCAATCATTTAGGGCTGTACTTGTCTACTGTTTTTTTACAAGAAGTTACCGCTCTCTTTTACGTGGTAGACCACTGTTAGCAAGCTGGGAAGAAATGTTGCTAATAACATTCTCTAACAGAATACAAAATCATGATTGGTTTACCTTGTACTTTCTGTACGCTTGACCAGTTTTGCCTTTTGTTTTGCATGCTGATTTCAGTCCTTATTGCTGTGCATAAACAGTTTGTACAGGTGATACCAAAGTTTGAAAACACGTTCTGTAAATACAAAATTATAATAGAATCGGCTTCTCCTCCTCTTGCATTGTGATTAGAAATAAGCTTTACAAAGCTTAATTTTTATCTCTAGGCCACGATGGTTGTTTATCGCTATAACTGAAGGCACCTAGGAATTGGGATTAGGGAAACACTGTGTTCTGATTGATGAAGATAAGCTGAAATCGTAATGAGGAAGCTGCAGATCAATAAAGGGTGATCATCTGGGAGACAGCAGTTTTTTTGTATTTTAATCTCAATGAATCATCTGCTACTTTGGAAGGAAGGTTTCATCTGAAAACTGATGCCTGTGGTAAGGAATATGTTAATTAAAGTACATGTGACAATGTTAATACATATGACAGTGATAATGGATTATCTAAGAATAACTGTTCCTTGTACTTTTTGCAAACAAGTGTAAAAGCTGCGGAAACACATGTTCATTATACAGTCATGCACTTTTAACATGATTGATGCTTTACTAATTCAACCTGTCTTGATTTTTTTTTTCTGGAAAAATGATAGGTTTATAAGTTCACCCACAATTAAGGAAATATTTATGTGATGGCCGTAATAGGTTCCTAAATTCATAGGTGAATACTAGTCTAGTCTGAAAGACCTATTTTAAGCCTAGCTAACAACTCGAGGTCAGATTCAAACCCTGTGCCTTGTGTCTATGAGATGAGGGTACTACATAGTCATACCAACACACCCAGAATACTTCATTACAGCCTAATAGTACTTGCCTTTAAATGACAGCATCAATGGAGTCTCCCTGCTTCCTTTATAAACCATTTATTTACAGGTATCTTCATTTCCCTCTAGAACACAAAAAAATAACGTTAAAAGAGTAATATGTGCTTTGTTGTACACATATGTGGACTCCAGATACTTATTGACCCAGAAAAAGATCTTAAACCTAGTATATTCCCCTGACCTCTTCCCCCAAGAAAAAAAAAGTACTTGCAAACAAATACAGGAACTTTTGTGGATCTGGGAGCCATACCTTGGAAACATTTATTTAGGTCCAGGCCTCCACAATGTCCCTGTTTTTGAGAATGTTTTTCATTTTGTCTCAAGATTTTGATTTATTCATAAAATTTGTGTGATTTGAGAAAGCAGAGAAGGTTAAAGTCAATAAATAATTCTTCACACTACACTTACAACATTCTTGATTTTCAGGAAATGCACTTATGTACTTTCAACTTTATCAAGTGAATACTGTGTGTGTCCCTGATTTTGAGGTTTCCCATTTGGACTGTCAGTGGTTAGCTTGATGAATATTCAGCTTCCTGAATTAAACTGGTTGAAATTCTAACTGCTAGATAAAATGAAAAACAAGTACTTTTCACAGTGGTGGTGGAGGCTGGTATGTACAACCTGCCAAACATATAAACTCCACAGCTGCACAAACACATAGGGAGAAATTTCCCAAAAGCAACAAATTCCTGCTGATGCACATTTAAAGCCACACTAGCACTGATTCCCTACAGAAAACACTGACCAGGAAATTCATCTTTGCAAAGCTGAGCTCAGCTTGATGGCACCTCATCCAGTCAGATCTCGATGAAGTATAGGGAAGCTGATTTTTGGATTTGTCCTCCATTTTATAAAAATAAAACAAGAGTCTGAGATCTATGTTGAATGATAACGCTCAAATACTAACACACACCAAGGGCCAGATTCCAAAAGAGTTGCTCTGTGTGTCTGCCCTGATTCTGGAAGACCTGCTGTCAGTATAAATGACTTACTTCAGTGTAAACCTTATCTATAAACAGGTTTACTACAGGGACCAGATTCCAAAACACTTGCTCTCAACCTGCTCAATGTGTGAGTGGCAACTTAACTCTCAAAACAAGTCTTTTGGAATCGGGACCTATGACAGGTTGTTGTTATACTTTTAAAATTTTTTTTTTTTTTTTTTTACTTACAAAATGTAAAATGATTCAAACCATACTAATACAAGGTTTTCACCAAATGTTAAACTATAAGTAGGGCAGGCTTTTATGCCTGTTTTTTTTCTTGCTTGCCTCACATTTAGCGACATAAAAAGCACTCAGAGTCGGATGTTATCTTAAAGCAAATGCCTGCTGTGTACAGTTAGGAAAGGATTATGAATCATGGCTACTATATAGTAACAGCGGCATATAAAACATGGAATATGATAAGCATTTGGAGTTATTTACTGCAAATTAACATGCCATTTTAGTATTCTAAACAGAGTATGTATTTCCCTGGAAAAATTGCTTAGTAGGAGCATTAAGAAGGGGAGGCAGGTAGGAAACTCATTCCAGATGTAGGTTAAAAAGAATAAGAATATACCAGTAATGTACAGCAGAGAAAACAGTAATAGGCTGAGAGTTAAAAATAATACAGTAAGCATGTTACTCATGAACGGGATTACTGTAAGCTGAAAAAAATAAATGAAAACTAGTCAGTTTAAGCAACATGACACTGTTATTGATATAAACATAAATGATGTTATTACCATGGAGATATTCAGTTGTAGTTTTAGTAATTTATGAGACTCTGGATTTTCTGAAGTTTGATGGTATATGAAAAGTATAACAGATTCAGAATGCAAGTCTTTTAGTAACAAAAAGACACAGCACTACCATCCATGTAAAACAAGGTTTATTACTTCAAGCTTAAAGAGTTTCTACTCGAAAGCTTGAAGTAATAAACCTTGTTTTACATGGATGGTAGTGTTGTGTCTTTTTGTTACTGGATTTAATTTCATGTTGGTTCACCAGTATGTCTAGCGGTTCTACACCTGCTTCCTGTAGAATGTATGTCTTTAACAGTTCTAATGAGTTACCATCTATTGTCCTTGCTTTTGGACAATTATAAAGGTTTACTGATGCCTCTGGTCAGTTTCAGAAAATATTTCCACATCATATTAATTGGATTTGCGGGATGAGCAGTCACATGCAGTGTGCGTGCAATTCGGATAACCAAATTACATGATATGCCTAGGTCAAGAATTGCGGTAGTTTGTGTTATACGCTAATGACTGTACAATGAAGCTCTTTGTAAGTTACAGAGGCAAAACAACATGGCAGAGGAATTCAAGAACATCTAAATGTCATACAGTGATACTGTACTTGCTTTACATTTGAAGTGTGCCATATGCCCACTTTCAGAGCACATTCTGCAAATAAGCTTGAGATTGTCCTGGCTATTTGGTTTACTTATGTTTTCTAATACCTTCAGTATGAATGCTTTTAAGATTCACCTTGTTACGGAAATGAGGGTATAATTTAAGTGGAGGCTTTCCTATTTTTGTTTTTAATGGCATTCACATTATAGTACAAATACACTGATGTTGACAGGACTGGTGTAAATTGGTAATCCTGTTACTATACTGTATCCCACCTTTCCTGTCTAAGTTTCACATAATTCAACATTGAAGTGTTGTTAATAACCCCTTCTCCATTGTGTTTTGCAGCCCTGCTTTGGTGTGGGGCTTCCTTTGCACTCTTCTGACCATTTCTGTGGTTTCCACTGCTGTAATAAAATCTCTACACTCATTCCAGCCATCCCTAAGCACTTTCACCGAAAAAACACTTTCGTTAAAGTGCGTTCAAAAAAAAAAAAAACAATAAATCTTCTTTTATGCAGGGGGGTAAGCCCACCTGCACACCCCCTACTTTTATATTCTCACTCCGAGGTCACACTACAGTGGGGAAAAGGGAATTTTCCCTTAACCGCACTGTAGTGTGACCGGCACAACAAGCATACTTATCCGAAAGTGCTGCTTCGGTCAACAGCACTTTCGGTTAAGTTTGTTCGGTGATCTCTGCTTCAACAGACAATGCCGTCGGGGATCTGTATGGATCCCATATATATATATATATATATATATATATATATATATATATATATATATATATATATATATATATATATATATATGGTTACCTGTCAAAACATCTACTCTTCATAACATTTAAACTCAAAACATCAAGATCATAACATCTAAACTTTATAACATCTAAAACTCATAAAATCGAATCTCAAAACATTGAAAACTACAAAGCAAGCATAAATAACATCCAACACACTGTTTACTACATTTCTGCAGGGGGGCAAGCCCCCCTGCATCACCCCCCCCCCATAAATTAAATATACCAACTCCGAGATTGCACTACAGTGGAGTTAGGAAATTAACTTTTCCCCACTGTAGTGCGATTTTGGAGTTGGTACAGTCAATTTATGGGGGGTGCAGAGGGGTTTGCCCCCCTGCAGAAACATAGTTAAAAGTGTGTGGGATGTTATTTTCAGTTGCTTTGTAGTTTTCAATGTTTTGAGATTCGATGTTATGACTTTTAGATGTTTTGAAGTTTAGATGTTATGAAGAGTAGATATTTTGATAGGCAACTATATATATATATATATATATATATATATATATATATATATATATATATGTATATAGATCCCCTTCAGAAGCTTGAAGTTTCAAAACTTTGAACTTCAAAAGGCTGAAACCATAAGATCGAAGTTTTGAAACTTCAGACATTTTAAATGGAGTACAGGATATTTACCATTCTGTTCCTGTATTGTGATCTCGAAATTGGTATATTTAAATAGTAGGGGGTGTGGGTGTATGTAAAAAAAAAGTTATTTTTTATTTTTTTTATTAGGTTTTCGAAGTTTCAAAACTTTAGTCTTATGGTCTCGGCCATCTGATGTTTGAAGTTTTGAAACTGAGCTTCTGAAGTAGATCCATATATACACATACATATATATATATATATATATATATATATATATATATATATATATATATTTGCTGTAAATTACATTAATACATTGTCAGTGTAGTTTTCCCATCTATGGAAGGACATGGGATGACTACCAAAGTTGCTCAGATGCGCTTAATGTTGACTTCAGCTGCTCTTACGGCAATCTGGCTGTGAGGCAGTCTAGTATAGGTTCATAGGTGTATACTAGGCTAATGGCCCTGGGTCCTTTATAAGTCTAGCCCATAGACGTGCCCTGGCATTGTGCCACCCATCGTTAGTTCCCAGTCCCTCTATCAAGTAGCATGATCTGCAGTGGGTCGGTACTGAGGGCTGTGTCAAGGAGCTGCTTGCCATGCACTCTAGGCCGGCTGCGTACATGTCTAGTAAGCATCAGGGCTAATTGCACACACAGTATAAATGCTTTGGCTGTGATCATGGGCACGATATTTCTAAATACCCAGGTTTAACTCTGCGATTTTCTATGTTTTTTATTAAATACTAGTCTGTCTAGTTTGAGAAAACGGCAGCAAGTAGTTTTGTTACATCAGCCTGATCAACACCATACATAACCAGACCAATGATACCATGTTGCCAAACTGCAGAAAAAAATATATGCTTTTGATTTATATTTGTAATGTTTACTTGATGGTCAGTGAATAAAATGTTAAAATGACTATGGATTAAGAGATGATGTGGACACTATATTTACAGCAGTACTGGAGTATTTATTTATTTAAATACATTTGTTTGCCTGGGTAGAACACTGTATATGTTCAGCACAGGTTACGTTGTAATAAAAAAACAATGTTTAGTATAAAAATAACAATGGCTTACATTTACGAGTAAGCCTAGACAATCTGACAGTACATACATAAGCCAAATATATGTACAGTTGTTTAAGGAATAGAAAAGGGAGAAGAGATTTAAAGTGGGAGGAGCAAAAGGGGTGGAGATATAGGTAATAATTTTTAGAGGCACAAAGCTGGAGACTAGGGCGGAAGTGATGTGGGTCAAAACAGCCAGTATACACCTTTAAAAGGTTTTTGTTTGAGTACAATTTCTTTGATTGGAGGCAGTAATGCATAAAATGCATACAAAATGCTATTTTGTATGTCAGTAACAAGCTTATGTGCTGCTAGGTATTATAATCAACTCTAAAGACACCACCGCTCAAGTAAGAAAGCAATATCCCAAGATGTAGCAACTCAGGATTTACAGAATTTTTGGAAGAAGGCATGCCTGCTACTTCTACTTCCGCAAGAATGTTTACCAGAAACGAGCCTGATACCTGAAAAAGGGCTGGATCCTGATTAGTAAACAGACCTTTTTTTCATCTGCACAGTACCATTTTTAGAGTTACTGGACTTAGTATGTGTCTTCCAGTTTGTTTCTGCTTGAATGAATAGGCAGGGATTTTAATCAAGTTTTGATGTTTGTGCCTAATCCAAAGATGTAAAGTCCACAGCACAGGATGTTTGTAAATGAAATCTACCTAAGGCACAAAGAAGCATTGTGTGATGGCACTGCCAAAAAGTAGGATTTATGGATGGATTTAAACAGCTACTAGTGGTTTTATATTTGGGTGTAAGGATAGCTCAGCCTGAGGCTTGCTTTGTTTTCCATAGAGAGAAGGAAGGGCCCTTTACACAGATACCTGCTAACAGAGCCTGAGAGCATATCCATACATTAGGAATGTTGCATATATAGTGATATGGCTACATGCGCATGCATGGCACAATGTCATGTGTGAACAGATGGACTGGAGGAATTGAATTGACTTGTATTCAAATTATACCCCACCCTGAAGTCGTCTCTCTGCACCAATCCATTGCAGCCAACCACTGGGTCCCAGGGGTCAATGTCTGTGCTGCCGTAGGGGGTAGGATCGGTGATCCTTCTATTAAGCTATACTTGAGAGACAGTTTGGAGCATCATGGGAAAAAAAATGAAGATTCCAAAAATTTGTATGTACTTCAGTTGTGTGTGTGTGTGTGTGTGTGTGTGTCGGGGGATTGAGCTCCCTTCTTTGCTGGGACCAAATATTGGTAGAGGCTTTATGAGTAACCAGAAAACAATGTAAAAAGGTAGCTATTAACAGCTATGCAAGCTGGGGTGTCATTTCAGTGACTAAAAAGAAAACATTTTTTTCAAAGCAGAATGAAAATTGGAGAGTTCAGTTGTGCACATTTCTGAAAGGCGATATTCATATCATGACGCAACACACACAAGCACCTTTTGCCTGAGTAACACTTGCAAGCTGTAATCTGATGCTTTTATATTTGTGAACAATAAAATACTATGCTTTACATTAAAAATAATTGGAGAGATGTAATTGTCTTATGAACAACAGTTTTCTTAAAACCCTTTTGTGAGCTATATATATATTTGTGTGTCAGTAAATTATGCTGTTTCTAATTTATTCTGTGCTATAATAGCCATAGCTAAATAGTGTGGTTCCATCCACATTAACTCATTGGACTGCAGGCCTAAGGAAGCTCGGGTAATGCACTGTAGTGTTCTCCCTTTTCAGATCTCCCATTACCGCACGGAGCTCAGATAATCATCAGAAAGCCCTGTGCTGCTTTTTATAAAAACAGCATATTAAACCTTTAAAAGACCCCTTGGCACATTGGCATTACATGGGGTTTTCAAAAGGCACCTCATGGAGAGATGTAGTGCCATGGTGTAAGGTGTGTTTTAACAGTTTTAATAAAAATTATGCTGTAACTCATCAAACATGATTGGATCAATTTATTATTTGTTGAAAATACAGAGATTTATGATATAGGCTATACTGATGCATTATTCTTTAGTATACAGTTTTTGCTGGTCAGTTATTTTCAAATATTTTCTTGCCAGAAACTGTCTTTTGGGTCTTGCATGTAGACCCATATTAAAGCATTTATCATTTTCAGCTGGTATGAAATTTCTGCTGCATTCTTTGCTTCAGTCCTCCTTCATAGGAAGGGCAACTTATAGTTGCAGTTATATAAAGGTGTTACTAGTTCAGAGTGCTGACCTTAAAGGGTTCCTTCTAACCCGTTACATCCTTGGCCGCAAGATCAACAGTATCCTTGGTTTTTCAGCCCAGAAAAGAGACTGGTATAGAATTAACTGAGAAGAACAAGATGTACAATAACCTTTGTAGTTCTTCTTCTGGTCAGAGGTGTCATCAGAAACATGGAACCTACTGTTAAAGAAGGTTTCCATTACAATCACTGAAAATGCTGTATTTTCTGTAACTGTTAAGATAATGGAGGAGGGTGCCTTCCTTATAGGTGCTCAGGCTACTTTTCCCTTTTCTGTTGAAGATGATTTGGTTACTGATGATGCAAGTTTCCACATCTGAAGTGTTTGATATTAATTATGACAAATTTATGGAGGCCTTCTAATGAATTTGGCAGAAATTCGCTAGCAGCTTTTCCCCTTTAAGATTCTCAGTAGGGAATACAGAATCACTCATTATTTACAGTTTACACCCTGGCTTGTCAATAGTTTTCTCAATGATCCCCATGTTTTTGGTACAGACTCAGAACAGGCAAGCACTGACCAGTATGACATTGATGCCATAACCTGCACTGGCTGCCTAAACACTGGCATCAACCTCTGTGCTGACATGTCTTGGTTCTGATATTGCTGGCTTTGTCATCACTGTCTGTCTTGAAGTTGCAGACCAATGCTGTCTTCATCAGTGGTAACTCTTGGCGTATTCTTACCTTTGAGAATTCAGAATCAACTTCTCCTGTGCTTTTGGCACTGACATTGGAGCCTTTGGCATCTGGTGAGAATCTGACCAGAGTTGTTTTGGGGCTAATGCTAGCACTGACTTCAGTCTTGATTGCATGGCTGCCTCCAGTTTATATGCTGTGTTGATGCCAGCATTATCTTCTGTTACAAATATTTCTTATGCTGAGACTCAGGTTCCACATGTTGCCACTAAAGACGGACATTGATGCACCTCACTAGCTCCCTCAGACAGAGTCTTCATCTTCACCTGAGTCCTCTCCTCCAAAGAGGAATAGGAAGGCTATATACGAAAGAAAGCATGCAGACTGCCCTACAGAGTCATAGCTGATTTATATGATGGTGACACTTTTCTCTGCATCCTACCTTAACCCAAAATTTAGGGAGGTCCTGGAGATGATGCATCAAAGGAAGGTGGTCCAACTTGCTCTATGTCTTTCCCACAGAGGATGCTGCAAAAAGCTTTCTGTTCTTCTCAACAGTTTTTTTGAGTGGTTTACCCTTTTGGTTGACATACTTATTGATGCAATATGTGCTTCCTGGGAAAAACTAGATGTGGCAGCCACTGAAGCCCACCAGGGAATGAATTTTGCAGTTAGTCCAAAAGCATGAAGATGTTCTTCATCTCACATTGCTGCAGTCCTTACATATGGGTAGTCCGCTGTCCTCGGTCGGCCCGAATACCAAAGTATTAGGCTGACATCGGTCATGGGCACTTAGATCTGACATCAGAACGTCAGGGTATAAAAGCGCATGACCGACGTCATATCCTCAGTCTTTTTTGCCGCATGGTCCGATGCAGAAGCAGCGTTTGCAAGTGCCGTTCGGCGTTCTGAAATTTTCGTATTCTGAGTTTCAGACCGAAACCAAGTTGGGCTAAGTACCCGTTGGGAATATTTTTGTTTTTCTTGCCTCAGTTATTTCCGGATGTCAGAAAAAGTGAATAATTGTATTTCTTGTGGGAAACAGATACCGCATAGGGATTACCACTCTCTTTGTATTCCTTGTTTGGGACCTGAGCACGGCGTAGTCGGGTGTCGCTTTGTGCTAGGTTTAATAAGCACACCATTAAGCGTAGGTTAGATTGCACTAGGCTTGTCTTGAGCGGTGTAATTATAATATGCCGTCGGATCCTCCGACGCCCGCTACTGCGAAGAAGCGCAAAGAAAAATCTTTAAAGTCCAGGCAGGATGAGTCGTCCGTTCCGGACGCCGGTTCTTTAGAAACTACGGTGGAATCTGTGGATCCAGCCGAGGTTTCAGTTGAGTCTCAGGGGGAGGCTTTAATTTTGCAAGATGTGGCATCTCAGGAGTCAGGTCAGGCTGAGGGGGCCTCTCAGGTTGCTGTTCTCCCTTCCTTGCCTAAGGTGGTTAGGCCTTCTCCTTCTGTCTCTAAAGCTCCTTCCAAAGGCAGGCCTGGTTTGCCTTCCACGGGTGTCAGTCCTAGTTCTGCAGGTTCTGTTCCTAAAAAACACATGCTTAAAATGGCAGAAGATTTAATTTCTTTAATCAGAGGTTCTATGCCCCCTCCTGATAAGAGGCCTAGGGTGGAGCCAGAGGTGGAAAGTTTGGAGCAGGCTTCAGGTTACTCAGAGTCTTCGGCTGAAGACATTCAGGATTTTCCTCTTTATTCTGATTCAGACGCAGAGGATTCCACTCCTTCTGCTTCTCCAGAGGATTTTTTTTTTTTCAGAAACCCTGCGTTCTATGAGGGAGCATTTTAAATGGGAAGGTCAGGATTTCTCAGATTCCCGAAAGAGGCTTAGGGAATTTTTGTTTTTACCACAGCATAGGCCCTTGGCTATACCTCCTGTTTTGGATGTTGTTCAAAATGTTTTCTTTGAGGCTTCCCTTAGTCCAGATTATTTGCCTCCTGCGCCAGTTAAGCCAGACAGGTATTACAGAGTGCCTGAGGCTCATAAATATCTGTATAAGAGTCCAAGGGCTGACCCAGAAACTATTAGCCATGGACCTAAGGGTGTCAGGGCTTCTGTTGTAAAGAATCCAGTTCCTATGGATAAAGATGCTAGAGCTTTGGATAGATGGGGTAAGAAAGTGTATACCTCTTCCACTTTAGCAATGAGGGCTTTGAATTGCCAGTTTCATATGTTGAAGTACCAGAATTTTCTCCTAACTCAGCTAAAATCTAAAGTGGATGCTTTGGCAGAGGGCATAGAGTGTAAAGAATTACAGGATTTGGTACATGCCTCTGAACAGGTGGGTAAGCATTCTTTGCAGTGTGGTTTTGATGCTTTACAGGCTTCTTCCAGGGTGGCTGCCACTGGTTCAGTTATTCACAGGCACGCCTGGCTTAAGGATCAGAATTTGTCAGAGCATGTTAAAACTAGAATTTTGGATGCTCCTTTACAGTCTGAAGTTTTGTTTGGTTCTCCTGTGGAGTCTGTCTTGAAGAAAATGGAAGACAAGGCTAAGTCTATGCAGACTGTTAAAGATTTTTTGCAGGTACAGCCTCCTAAATTTAGAAGCAATTGGCCTACTAAGGGATGGGCTTATCCTTCTTCTGATTTTCAGTCTAGGGGTAGATCTAGGCATGGTAGGGGCAGAGCTCAGAATTCTTTCAGGCCTAGAACATGGAGTTCACCTGCACAATCTACTGGTGAGGGCAGGGGCCAGTCCTTTCGTAAACAGGCCCAATAACCTGAATCTTAAGCTGCCAGATTCTTCCTGTCTGGCAGCTCCTTTGGGAGGAAAGTTGGCACTCTTCAAGCAAAATTGGATATTAGTCACCCAGGACAAATGGGTGTTGGACATTATAGACCGAGGCTACCAGTTTTATTTCCATACATTGCCTCCTTTCAAAGGCATGCCAGACGTTCCTCCTCAGCAAAGGGTAGAGGCTCACAAGCAGATTTCTTTACTTCTTCAAATGGGGGCTATACAGCAGGTCCCTCTGTCAGAAGTGGGCCTAGGATTTTATTCTCGCCTGTTTCTAGTACCAAAGAAAGGAAACACTTGGAGGCCGATTTTGGATTTATCTATCCTCAACACATACCTGGACATTCCAAAATTCAAAATGTTGACGTTGCAACAACTTCTACCTCTGTTGGGCAAAGATCACTGGATGGTAACTCTGGATCTCAAAGAGGCTTATCTTCATGTTCCTATCAGGCCCAGTTGCAGGAGATACCTGCGTTTTCGGCTGGGACTTTACATTATCAGTTCTCTGCATTGCCCTTTGGCTTATCTACTGTGCCCAGGGTGTTCACAAAGGTTCTGGCTCCAGTGATAGCCTTCTTAAGGTTAAGAGGAATACAAATTTATCCTTATTTGGACGATTGCCTGATTCTTGCTCAAGACAAGTACGAACTTCTTCATCATCTACAGTATGTGATGGCAGTGTTAAGGTGCCTAGGGTATTCTGTGAACGAAACAAAGTCCAGTCTAGTACCCTCTCAGGAAATGTGCTTTCTGGGTGTGAGACTGAATACAGCTTCCCAGATGGCCTTTTTGACCCCGGACAAGCAAAATAACCTAACACTTTACTTCCATCAATTGTCTCTACGGTCCAGGCTGACTGCAAGGACAGTCCTTCAAGCCTTGGGGTTCATGGCATCTTGTATTCTGGTGCTTCCCAATGCCAAACTGCATATGAGGAAGCTACAATGGTATCTCAAAAATGTATGGACACAACACTGCCAAGATCTGGACACTGTCATTCAAATAATACCTTGCATTCAAAAGGAATTTTTGTGGTGGGCTCAGGAATGTCACCTAAACAAGGGACTCTCTGTGACCCGACCAGAGGCAAGTCAGATTCTAATGACAGATGCCTCGGACAAGGCTTGGGGAGCACACCTCAATGGAAAATGGGTGCAAGACACGTGGCCTGCCAGACTTCAACATTTACATATCAACTTGAAGGAGATGTTAGCAGTCCAATTTGCATTGATGGCTTTCAAGGATTTACTTCACCCAGGACAAGTGTTGATTCAAACAGACAACACAACTGTCATGTGGTACATCAACAAGCAAGGGGGAACCCATTCGTACCCTCTTTGCAGGCAAGCAATGATTTTGTGGGAGACTGCTCTCAGTTTACACCTCAATCTTCAGGCAAGGTTTCTACCAGGAGCACAGAACTCCTTAGCAGATGTTTTGAGCAGACAGATAGTGGATCCCCACGAGTGGAAATTGGATCCTCATGTATTTCAAAGTTGACAGTGATATGGGGGACTCCAGACATAGATCTGTTTGCTTCTCCACTAAATTTCCAGTTGCCAAAGTTTTGCACAAAAATGTTTCATCCCACAGCTTGGAAAGTGGATGCTCTATCATTCAGTTGGAGCAATCTTCACATCTATGCCTTTCCGCCTCTGCCTCTCCTCCCCAAGGTACTCTTGAAGGTCAGACAAGACAAGCCCTCCATGATTCTAATAGCTCCAGATTGGCCTCGACAGCACTGGTACCCTCTGCTGAGGAGTTTAGTACGGGAACCTCCATGGCCTTTGCCTTCGATTCCGCACCTTTTGTCTCAGGAGGGCAATCATTTCCTCAATGTCAGGATTCAGTCCCTGCATCTAACAGCCTGGTGTATTCTGTTATAGAACCTGGAGGGTCGCAGCTTCCAGAACAAGTTTTGAATGTTATTTTGGAGGCCAGAAGGCCTAGTACAAGGAAAGTTTATGCTGATAAATGGAGAAGATTTTTAATTTGGAGCAAAACAAAGAGCTTTGATGTTTCCAGACCTGATTTAAGTGCTTCTCTTCAATATCTTACAGAATTATTGGATAAGGGTTTGTCTTTCTCCTCTATAAAAGTTCATGCTGCAGCCATTTCTGCTCACTATGACTGTGACCCACCATTATTCTCTCATCCTTTGTTTAAGCAATTTCTTAGAGGGGCAAGGAACATAAGACCCCCGCGTAGAGCTCCTACTCCTTCCTGGGATCTCAATTTTGTGTTGGAAAAACTTACTTTACCTCCTTTTGAACCTGCAGCTACTGCTGAGTTAAAGTTTTTGTCTTGGAAGACTGCTTTTTTGTTGGCCATTACGTCTGCTAGAAGGGTTTCTGAATTACAGGCTCTTATGGCAGTTGAACCCTTCCTAATTTTTCATAAGGATAGGGTATCTCTGCGTACTAATCCTACTTTTATGCCTAAAGTGGTTACAAATGTGGCCTTGAACCAATCAATTCATTTGCCTACTTTTTATGCAGATCCCCAAAATAAAGGGGAGAAAATTTTGCACACTTTGGATATTCACAGGCAGTTGCGTTATTATTTGAGCAGGACTAAAGGGTTCAGACAGTCTCAGCAGTTGTTTGTTTCTTTTGCTTTGGGTTCTCAGGGGAAACCTGTTTCAAAACAAACTATTTCTAAGTGGATTGCCTTTTGTATTGCTTTTTGTTATTCTCATCATGCTAAGGAGATTCCGGCTGGAATCAGACCTCACTCCACTAGGGCTACTGCCACTTCTACAGCTTTTTTAAGGGGAGTAGCTACTAAAGATATTTTGGAAGCAGCTACTTGGAGTTCAGTGCATACTTTTTCTAAACATTACCACCTTCCTCTTTATTCCAAAACTAGGGCTGGATTTGCCACTGCAATCTTACAGGGCATTCTGGCAGCTCCCAATGCTTTATGATTTTGCCAGCCTCCCTTTACCTCTGCTTTGGGATTCTACCCATATGTAAGGACTGCAGCAATGTGAGATGAAGAACATAGTACAGTTTTGTACCTACCATAAATGTAGATGTTCGAAGATCCACATTGCTGCAGTCCAATTTACCCTCCCTCCTTCCCCTCTGTAGTTTGGAAGGGTTGTATGGTTTGGGTGGTAGCTGTTATTTGTACATGCCTTTTGGGAACTATTCTATTCTTGGCTGTGGCCTTTCTTTTTAGGGCCTTCTGACATCTGGGGCAAGAAAAGACTGAGGATATGACGTCGGTCATGCGCTTTTATACCCTGACGTTCTGATGTCAGATCTAAGTGCCCATGACCGATGTCAGCCTAATACTTTGGTATTCGGGCCGACCGAGGACAGCGGACTACCCATATGTAAGGACTGCAGCAATGTGGATCTTCGAACATCTACATTTATGGTAGGTACAAAACTGTACTTTTAGTGCTATCAGTTGCTCTAAAGAATGCTCCTATATCCCAGAACCTAGCAGTCTGCCCACTAGAAAAGAAGTCCATGGACGCATATACATGGGTTCTCAAACTTTTCTTTTGGGGAAACGTGATGTTTTTTAAATTAATGTGTTTGATGAAATCCTATAATTCATCAACCAGTTGCCTGATGGATCCACAAAGGAAAGGCTGATGTGCCAGCTGGCAATATTATCCACCATGGAAAACCTCATGAGACATGTAGCCTGTAACATGATTAATGTTCTACCAAAGCCAGAGGATCTAGTAAATATGTTTTCTGGCACACACAGCTCTGATTGATTGACTGACTTTGCTAAAGGTGCCATAGTAACTTGTATGACTACCCAGTTCCAGGGGCAAATTTTGTTTGGAATGAAAATAAAGGAACGTATGGAGAACAGGGAAAAGGAGTTTGACTCTCATTGCTGTTGGAATTAAAATTTAGCCTCCTCAATGAATATTTTTACACAGTGTTAAAGAGCCAACACTATATATGGTGTAGGTGAGGGTGGCAAGTAAACAAACAGCAGTCTAGGAAGAACTCTACCAATCAAGGGGCACTGAGGCAATGGTTCTAGGCAGTCATTGGGCAGCTACAATATGCCTGTGACTGGAAGACAGCAGCCTTAGGTCTTGCTTAACTGATTCCATTTGAATGCAGTCAGGAGTTGTTTCCACATCTGTCTATAATAAAAGTGATAGCTATAAGTTCATAGGAGGTTACTAGGCTAGTGGCTGTAAGAGCCCTTACAAGCCTAGCCATGTTAATCCCGAGTTGCCCCAGTTTTCCTTGGTTGGATGGACATAATTCACAGTCTGTGATCAACACTTACTACCCCTGTCCATGAGGGACAAGGGTGAATTTGTGGTCTGCCATCCACTTGTCTAGGTTATGCTTGAATAAGGTCAGTGAGGAGCTGTGCTTCATATGAATTGGAAGTTTATTTTAAAGGAGTGGCAATCTCAGTGAAACATATCTGTCTGTCCAGCATGTCCTGTTAATGTCACCGGCTGGGTTAAGGTTTGCACCAAATCTGTCAGCTAGCAGATTGGCAATTTCCTCCAGTATAGCATGAGTGGTACCATCTACTACCAGTTCAGCACATAGCTGGGCATTGCCCTTTAGATTTTGGACATTAAAGAATGTGTTATTATTATCCTTAGCTACGGATGCTATTTTAGCTTCATAGTTCCCTTTAGAGGACTTTACAAGATTTCTGTTTTGCTTGTGGAGGAAATTTTTCCTTTACTGAGTTATTGCTCTTGCACGTCAGTTTCTTCCTGTTAATTACATAACCTGTTTATACTTGAGATCCACCAAGGTGGCTTGTTTTTTTCAAGAGGACCTGGTTTTGATCTGATCAGGTACAGCCAAGTCTATACAGGGTGTGTGTGTATACAGGGGATTTGCTTACATCTTTGCATAGCAGTCATTACTGTGTGTGATTGGGGGGGGGGGGTATCAAACTTTTTATACCATCGGTTAGAAGGCTGTAATTTGCTTTGGAAAAGTTTTATTTTTTTTGCTCCTGTGAGGGTGTCAGATCCAATAGTTCGAATGAAAATGTCTTATGGTCTGACCTTACCAGAGAGGGCATCACACAAGGGGGAGTGCAGTGACTCCCCCATGTTGGTGAGTACTATGTCTAGGACATTTCAGCCCCTTGTGGGGATGCAGGCTATTCCAGAGCATTTGTATTGACAAAGTCCAGGAACCTCTGGCATCTCCCATTCGATGGAGGGATAGTTGAAATCTCCCTTGACTAAGTGTTGGGCTGTATGGTGAGTGACTCTAGTAAGTCCAGGTAGATATGTGCTTTTCTTGGTACATGATGGGGACCTATATCTAGCAATGATGTGGTAGGGTATTTTGCTTATAATTAATTGGACATTGAGTAGTTTGAGAGTCATACTGTTTAACCAGTCTTGAGGTGTACTTGGCCTTAATGAAGATGGATATACTTCCACCTTTGGTTCTTTCATGCTCATTTTGAGGTCTGAATGTGTGGAAGACATTGTAGCCTTGCACAGACAGGGTTCTCACCATGACCTTGAACCATGTCTCAGTGAACACACAGATGTCACATCTTCCAAGGTGAGGAGTGCTTTAAGGGAGTGCAGCTTAATGTTCAGACTCCTAGCATTAAGCAGTAAAACCTTTACTTTATCTTGAGTGGATTTTGTTACATTGGAAATCTTGATGTTTTGACATTGCTTAAAAAAGGTACTATGGGAAAGGCAAGTACCTTTGCCAGTATCCAAAAGCCTAGATAGGACAGGTGCAGACCATCTCTGGCAAAGCACCGTGGCCTGTTGACCATGTCTTCCCAGGCTGACGGACACTGGATCCCTCTGTACTGACAACAGAAGCCAAGCCAGTTGTTGAAGTTGATCATTTTTTGTTTATATTGTGACATCATCCTGGGTCAAGGCAGAATGCTGCATAGAGTTCAGTCATGTTCTCTGCATATAGTCCAGAGAGGTACGTCTCAAGTCATTCACCCAAACATGGATTGTGGTAGAGTCATAACAATACTTGTTGAGCGACTTGAGTGCATGCATGACTTGACAGATCCTGGCACCTGACTATGACCTTCTCTTTATCCAGCCTGGTGAGGAGGAGACATCTGTGTGTCTCACTATGGAGTCACCTATGACTAAAACATTAGGTTTTCAGATGTTTTGTATTAGGGGTTTATTTGCTGAGGCACTGGTATATGTGTTATGTGTAGTTGTTACTATTTGCATAGAAGTGTGTAGAAGTGGTTTGCATTTGGGAGGTCTTTGATCTTTTGGTAGGCTTCTAGTGAGTACCTCCACATATGTGGGTTTGCGTTGTGACCTTATTTTGTGTGAGAGGGGAAGTGTGTGTGCTGACAACCTGTTTGATGTCTGGTTTGTTGTTACTTGAGAGAATTGACTATAATTACATCTCTCACACATAGGGGATTTGTTTGTTTTAGGAGTAAATGATTGTCAGTATACATGAGGCAATTACTACATTGCCTCAGGATGTCCATGTAAATCAGGCTGGCTGGAGAAATGATGGGAAACTGCCTGTCCATTATAGTATGTTTTTTACCATATGTATGATAGGAGTGGGCTAGTTAGACTAGTTTTTTTTGTGCTAGGACTAACAAAGGGTCTTGTTCTATTGAAGGCTAGGGATGTTGTATGTGACAACACTGCTCATTGTGCAGCTGTGTTGCCCGTAGTGCAGCAGGGAAGCTTGGGGAGGTTCCACTGACAGATGTCTAGGGTAAAATTGTGTTTCAAGGTGTTTACATTTATACAGGGCACCACTAACCCCTCACTGCATGGTGTGTAGCAACGCTCAAATGCAAGGCTTAAATACAGGCAAAAATAAACACTTTTAAGCTAATCTACCAGTAGGAAAGCATACAATGAACCTTCCTCCTGCAATCTCCAGCTCAGACAAGGCTTGGGTATACACTCTTCTGCCACAAGGGTGCAGGGGAAGCCCTTGTTAATGTAAGATGGTTGGTTTAGTGCTCAAATGTATCGGTAACTGCCTAGTTGCAGCAGATCTGAATCAAAACTATGCTATCTAGGCTAACAGTACAGTTGAAATCAAGTGCAGAAAATGATGCAGTCACAGACAGTAAAAAAGCAGAGATAATGCAGCAATTAGTTAAAATACAGTTTAAAAAGTTCAGTCAAGAAACAATTTAACCAATTAAAACATGTCAATGTGCAGCCTAGATAATTTAAGCGTCTATCTCTCAAATAGAACAAAATCACCAGGCCAAGCAAAGCAGATTTCTTAAAACAGAAAACAAAATGGAGCAGGTAAAACAGAAGGCAGTTCTATTAGCAAATCACAGAAAAAAATGTAGGTCTACTTTCCTCACCCAGCAGGAAATTACCAGCAGTGCTTTAGTTTATGCAGGCTTGAAATCTTTTTACAAAAGACAAAGGGCCAGCAATTCACTGTGTATTTAAGTATCACTCAAAAAAAAAAAAAAAATTAACCAATGAAAAAACATGTGAATTGTGGAGCCTAGATAATTTAAGTGTCTCTCTCTCTCAAATAGAACAAAAACACCAGGCCAAGCACATTTCTTAAAATGGAGCATGTAAAACAGAAAGCAGCTCTATCAGTAAGTCACAGACAAAAAACAATCTCTCTCTCTCTCTCTCTCTCTATATATATATATATATATATATATATGTGTGTGTGGTTATACTCTGTGACATATCATCTACTCAGAGGCGATCTCTGCTTAACATACAAGGCCATGTCAAACCATGAGCAGTTGGACATGCTCCATTTAAAGAAATCCCAGTCCCTCAGAGCCAAATGCTCCAAGGATCTAAACCTTGTTATCACAATGAACAAAACATGCTGGAGGGATAGGTTCCTGACCCAGATACTCCCCATACTCTGGAATAGACTGCCCATACATGTCGAGCAGAACCCCTCCTTGGCCCTCTTCAAAAGGAACCTTGACGATTGAATGGGAGATAGAAAAGGGGATCACGTCAGTCGCCCTGCTAGACAGGGGTCCAGGGAAGTAAATATTATGGGAAGAAATATCCAGGGAATTGTTATGGCTAGGCTTGTATGGGCCCCAGGACCGATGGCCTGGTACCAACCTATGAACCTATATATATATATATATATATATATACATATACAGATATATATACATATATATATATACATATACAGATATATATATATATATATATACATATATATATATATATACATATATATATATATATATATATATATATATATATATATATATATATATATATATATAGATATAGATATAGATATATAGATATATAGATATATAGATATATATATATATATATATAGAGAGAGAGAGAGAGATATACACACACACATCTATATCTATTTCTCACCTGGCAGTGCTTTAGTTTATGCAGGGAGGTGAGTGAAGACATTTATATTTAGGGGTTACAAAGCAAGTGCCTTTCAAACTTAGTTTCCCCCTTCCCTCTCATACTGATGGTCCCATGTCCATCAGATGAAAGCAACAGAAACAGAGGTCATAAACGTTTTAAAATTACTTCAGCCAGGTGATGCCTCCAGGTGTTTCTGCAGTTACATCCTACTGATGCCTATAGGCATCAAATATTGCTTGTTCATATTTGCATTAATAATTCCAAAGCCATACTATATACAAAGTTTTAAAATATGTCATCTTAATGCTCTTACAATGACAAACACAACTATATTGATATTGTACCTCTGCCTAGTGTAGGTAAAGATAAATGATTTGCTGTTCATGTTATATTTATATTATCATAAATTTCATATTTTTTCTAAATATCTCTGCAGCTAAGTAGCACATCCGAAATTGCTTAACCTCATATTAAAATTATCAGCTGGGTGAACAAAATATTGCCGACAGAATGTATTTAACTTGAGTTGTTGCTGAGATATTGTAAGTCGTTTGCAAAATATTACAAATCTAGCAGTTACTGTGACTTATAAAATCCAGTTAAAGACCAAGAACATAGAGAATACTACCACAATAAAATAGTTTGTAGTGAAGAGTTTGCCATTTACATTTCTTTATTAACTCCTATAGTTAGAGAAATATGAACATTTGTTTGAAATGTGAGGACATAATTTGATTTTATCAAAAAGCTTAGGTTATAATGCCAGCTTCCAGAGCTGCTTTGGAGGAATGAGTTAAACAAAAGAATTATATGGGAGGTCTCATTATTTTATATTGCTTGGCTAGATATGTGTTGTAGGTTCATAGGTCGATACTAGGATAGCTGCCTTTATAAATGATTTTAAACCTAGACAATTTCATAGGTAGGTACTAGGCTATCGGCCCGAGGGACTACATAAGCCTAGCCAACAAAGTTCTCTGGTTTATGCCACCCAAGAAAGTTATTTTCCTGTGTCACTGTCGAGCAGAGACACAGAAGTGATCCCCGGGGTGTATTTCCTATTTCCCATCCACTCATCAAGATTTTTCTTGAAGAGTGCTAATGAAAAACTTTGCTTGATATGGATGGGTAGCCTGTTGCAGAGTATGAGAAGTCTCTGGGACAGAAATCTATCCCTCCAGCATGTCCTGTTTATTGTGGTGACAAGGTTTAGGTCCCTAGACCGTGTAGCTCGGAGGGATTGGGATTTCTTTAGGTGTAGCATGTCCAACAGCTCTGGGTTTGACATAGCTTTATGTGTTAGGCAGAGATCACCTCAGAGTAGGCGATATGCTATGGAGAAAAGCTGGAGTTTTTTGAGATGGTCAGTGTAGGCCATCTGTTTGAGGCCAGTAATCCTCTTTGTGAGGTACTTCTGTGGCCTTTCCAGCTGCTGCAGATGTCTTGTGAGGTACATTCCAAAAGGGGCATTGTACTCTATAATGGGTCTAATGACCGTCAAGTAGAGGGGAACAATGACCTCTTTTTTCCTGGATGAGAGACCTTTTATGATGAGGTGTGCCACGTAGAAGGACTTCCTGACTACTGTGGCAATGTGACTATCAAAGGACAGACTACTGCCCACCTGGGTCCCAAGGACAGACTACTGCCCACCTGGGTCCCAAGGTGTCTCATCACACATTCAGTGTTAAGTAGACTGCTGTCTATATAGTAGTTCATGGGTACAGAGTTTTTACCAAAGGGGATGACAATGCACTTTTTGGCATTAAGCTTGAGGCCATGGCTCTGACACCAGGCATCTGTCTCAGCGAGGCCCTTTTGTAGGATTTCCACATCATTTGGGGATTCGACTATGGTTCCTAGTTTGCAGTCATCTGCGAACTTCATTAGCCAGAGGCCTTCTGTGTTAGCCTGTACTTCAGAGAAGTAGATACCAAACAGGAGTGGTCCTAGGACTGAACCCTGTAGTACTCCACTTGTCACTGATTTGAGGTCAGATTTGGAGTGTGCAACTTTTACAGTGTGGGTTCTGTCAGTGAGCCAGCTGGCAACCCATCTTGTGATGTAGGGATTTATACCTAGTTTAGTGAGTTTAGCTATAATTCCAGAATGGGGGATGGTATCGAAAGCCTTGGCGAGGTCAAGATAAGCTGTGTGAGCCACCTTACCCTCATCTACGACTTTGGTGACTGCCTCAAAGAAGTCAGGCAGGTTCAGGAGGCATGCTCTGCCTTTCGCAAACCTGAACTGGGTGGAATCCAGAGTTTGGAGGTTACCAGTGTCTTTGTTTGAGTTTCATGATGATACGTTCCATGGCCTTGCAGGCCAGGCTCATTAGGCTAATAGGGCAATAGTTCCCAGGTTCATTGGTGGCTCCCCCTTTGTGGAGTGGGATAACTGTTGCTGTAAGCCATTCAGTGGGCACAAAGCCTGATGTGAGGCTATGATTGAACATGGTGCTTAGGTGGGGAGCCAGTTTGTTCTGAAGTCCGTGTAAAATGCAGTCTGGGATGTTGTCCGGTCCATGGATGCTGTGTTTTTGGCTTTAGAGAGTGCAGCTTTTACCTGCATAGTTGTGATTCCAGGGACTCTGCATTCTTCCTGTATAGATATGGGCCCTTTAGGGGATGGGGGAGTGTAAAGTTAGCACTGAACCTATCTGCCAGGATGTTGTCAATATCAATTTGTTCTGTAATTTTCGTGCCATTGCGCTGTAACTCAGCCATTGAGATTCTTGACATAGCTATAGAATGCTTTGTGGTTGTCCTTAGAATCGGTGGTGATTTTGTTTTTGTAGCCAGCTTTGGAGGATCTTGTAAGGGATCTCAGCTTCTTACTGAGGCTGACCAGGGAGCACCTCCACTCATGGGATTTTACTCTCTTTTGCAACAATTTCTTCCTTCTGTTGTACAGTTTGTTTATGGCAGGGGACCACCAGATTGGCTTCCTTTTTTTTGAGGATAGCGTCTTGGTTTTGTTTGGGATAGCATGATTGTGTAAGTGTTATACAGAGTGCGTTTGTGTAGGAATCAGCAGTCGTAACTGTATTGTCCATCTGTATGGGTGTCATGAAGTTCACCACGTCTGTCTTAAGAAGCATGAAGTTTGCTTTGGAGAAATGTTTTACTGTGGTTTCCTTAATGGGAGGTGGGGGCGGGATGTGGATATCAAGGGTGATTAGCTTATGGTCGGATTGGACCAACGTGGAGTTAACTTCAGGTGTGGAACACTGGTCATTCATGTTGGTAATGACTAGGTCTAGGATATTGTTGCCCCTGGCGGGGGTGTGGATAAGTTGATCCAGGGCACTGGAGTTTATGAATTCCAGAAAGCGTTGTGTGAAGGAATTGGTACATGAGTATTTTTCCCAGTTAATGGTGGGGTAGTTGAAATCACCCATTATTAGGGTATTTGGTTGAACCCTAATATTTTCCTGTACATCAAGAAAAGAGGAGTGGGAATCTTGTGGCATTGTGGGGGATCTGTAGCAAGCTACAATTTGGATTGCAATTTTGCCCAGAGTTAGTTGCACTTGGATAACCTCGGATGCATTATGCTGAGCAACTAGCCTGGAGGTGTGGATATCCTTAATGAATATGGAAACACCTCTGCCTTTGGTGTTCCGGTCTAAGTTACATGGCCGAATAGTGTGGTATGAGTTATAGCCTGGTAGTGCAGGGGTGCTCTCTCGAGCCTTGAACCAGGTCTCAGTCACTGCACAGATATCAGTGTTTTCCATTTTAAGGAGTGCCTCGAGTGAGTTCATTTTGAGATTTAGACTTCTACCATTGAGTAGCATTACCCTCAGCTTTTGCTTGCCTGTTCCTGTTACAGTGGTGAATTTGTCATTTGAACCTTGCCTAAAAAAGGCACTATAGATGCGGCAAGATCCTTAGCCAGTATCCAGAATCCCAGGGGCGACAGGTGCAGGCCATCTCTGGCGAAACATCGTGGTTTGTCGACCATGTCATCCCAAGCAGACATATACTGGATCCCCTTAGAATAACACCAGAAACTTTTCCAATTGTTGAAGTCAATCATTTTGTCCTTGTACTGCAGTATCATTCTGGGTGATGGCAGAATGCTACTCAGGGCTAGGGTCATACCTACCTGGGCTACAAGATAGGAGGGCACTTCCCTGTCTCTCTCCATGTAGTCAAGGGAGGTACGTCTTGGGTCGTTCACACCAACATGGACAATGACAGAGTCATATTTGTACTTGTTGTGGAGTGACCTGAGTGCGTGGGTTATGTGGCGGATCCTGGTACCCGACAGGCAGCTGACAGTAACCTTCAACTTGTTTAGCCTGGTGAGTGGGACATCAGTGTGCCTGAGTATAGAGTCACCTATGACTCGTGTGTTGGATACATTGTTTTGCCTTATTGGCTGTGGTTGAGTGGCACACTGAGTCTGTGGGCTATGTGTCATTTGGGTTGTGTTGGGGGGTGGAAGTTGCTTGCTTTTCTGCTTTGGAGGTCTCTGTTGCTTAGGCAAAGTATTATTGAGAGCCTTCGCGAATGTTTGTGTTTCTATGTGTGGATTTTGGTGGTGTAGATTTAGTGAGACAATGTGATAAGTTTCTTTTCAGAGGTAAGAATCAAACCCTGTACTTTGAGTCTGTGAGGTAAACGCTTTAACCATTATGCCAACCTTCAACCCCAAGATTTTACCAGATTAAGGAGAGAGTACTGATTTTACTCCAGATTTTTTTGAGAAAAAAAAAGATGAAAGGTCTCAGGGTTGAAACAAACCTTTCAAATGGTCTCAGTGCAATTAGTCCTTTATTCTCTATTAGGAAAAAGTAGGATGTGCTTTTTGAACCTCCAGAATTCTTATTTCCACCTAGAAAGTATGTTCTTTAGAGTCAGAGCAATTAATTATTCTTTTCAGACTCTTCCATTTAGTCCTTGCTCACCTCCCAGTTTTTTCATTAAATGCCTGCGTGTTTAGTTGGGAGGGTGGCCTAATGGTTAAGGTGTTTGCCTTACAAACACAAGGTGCAGGGTTTGAGTCTCACAAGGGATAACTGGCTAGGCTTAAAATGGCTCGCAAGGGCAGTTAGCTTAGTAGCAACCTATGGTTTAACCTATGGTTATAGTGCACTCATGCCTATAGGGAGTCAAGGTGTTCCAGTATCTGGATGACTGGCTCCTAAATGCTTCCACATTAAATCATTTAATGTTATTGATGGAGTGCCTACTAGCACCTACACAGTTTCTCACAGTTATAGGCCTCAGTTTGGCCATGAATGTATGTAGTGCAAGCCTGTCTACAGACAGAGACACATCAAGCTTTTCAAGCAAAAGCTTTTGTTCTTGAATCTTCTGCAATCACAGCTTGCTTGTGTCTTGTTTCTTTCTCGATGTGCTGGATATAATAGTGGCAGATATATCCAAAGGGCTTGTACCCAGATTCCACAAGTTCTAAAATGGTCTCAGAAGTGGATCATCTGAAACCTTGAATCCTCATCTCTTTGGCCTAAACGCTTCATTTAATGTGGTGAATGGACACCAAATATTTCGTTTCACAGTGCCTTTCAGCTCCTTCATCCCATGGCAACATCTACCACAGACATGCTGTCTTTGGAGTAGATGAGGAATTTCAATGGGCAGGCAGTTTTGGGTGTCTAATTTTTATCAAAGCTTTCTCTTCACATCAGTTACCCAAGAGATTTCAGCAGTCCTATTGGCCCTCCAAGGATTCCAGGACTTTCCTCCTAGCATTTCTAATCCTACAGAATGACAACATGGCAGTTGTTTGGTATGTAGACAAGTAAGGTGAAAGACAATACTACCATTTATGCCAGAAAAGTATGAAAATGTAACAATGTCTAGTGTATATCAACTGTTTTCCTACCAGACATAGTCTGTGCAGTCTAATCCCTTGGTGATCAAGCAGAGTAGATGCCTGCTGCTACCCCACAAATGGCCCCTTCAGCTCCTGCTGTGACCTGTTTGCCTCCTTAAAATAATACAAAATGTAGGGATGACTTCTCCCTCATTTCATCATGGGGAAACCCAAGGGAAGCTCAAGCGCACAAGTAGTCAGCTGGATTCCTATGTGCCTTTTCTTCATTTTCTTTGATGATGAGATGCATCCAGAAGGCATAACTTCACAAACACAAAGTCGTCATCATAGCTCCGTCCTGGCTCAGGCAAATCTTGTTCAATCTTCTTCTGCCTCATGTTTTGGAGAAGACCTTGTCTTGGAGTCCCACACCAGCACTGCTGACATATCCAGGTAACTGGTCTCAACAAGCATTCTACTTCCTGATGTTCATGTCTTGGCTTCTTCACTTCCAGTATTTGCTAGTACTGCCCATTTTTTTCTGTTTGAGTGGCCAATATGAGCATTATCTTCTGATCAGAAATGCATCATGGGAAATACAGGGACAAATGGACACATTTCTCAATGTCGGCTTCTTCAGTAGGCATAGCCCTGTTTTTCTGTACCTATTCCCACAGTACTGCAGAAACTCTCATGTATTCTTTTGACTATCTACCCCCTTTAAACCATAAATACTGGAATACAAAGACTTCAAGAGCATAAATCTCCTCAAATTCTGTGAAGTCATGGAGTTCTCTTATAACAGCATTATTTCAAACATTTCCACAACAGTTAGATTCACAAAAAGAGTTTTACACCAGTATAAACGTATGGATAGAATTGGTAGTCCCATGTAGCCCCAAATATAATGGGAAATTTAAAAGTAAATCACAGCGTTGGTCCACTGACATAAATAGTCTATTATAAAAAGAAAAACTTATTAGGGTATATAGCAGATATAAAGACCTCCCAAGTCAAAGAAAATATTAGTCATTTGACTAAGACTATAAAGAAGACAATTAGATTTATTTAAGCAGCCCATGATATTGGGTTGACTTCAGAAGACAAGGACAAGTAATACTTATTTAATTACACTGGAAGACTAAGAAATAACACTCAACAATGTACAGAATGTATCCTAAATGGAAAAACCTACTCAAACACAGTGAACATTCCTAATACAATCAGTCCAAATTTCACTCGAGTTATCTTTCCAAAGTTGTGTGATCCCCATATCTCTCAAACCCCAACTCATCACTAAAGAACATGTATTAAAACTGCTGTCCAATGCTAAGAGCACTTCTTTTATGGGACCTAAAAACATACAGGGCTGTTTGTTAAACAGAACTAAACGTGCCCCGGTGGAACCTCTCCATATGCTATTGAAACTGAGTTTGGCTACAAGCTCAGTTATGGAAGTATGGTGTGTAAAACTGGTGATACCACTCCATAAAGGTGACCCCACTACTGACCTCAAAAAGTATAGGAAAATCACACTGACAAGTGTCATTTGTATGGCCATGGAACACATTATGACATACCTGATTAACAGACATTAAAATTCTCATCAGGCTAGATCCACAGCAGTTTGGTTTTGTAAGAGATAATTTTTGTCTAATAAACTTGGTAAATGTCTTTGGAAAGGTAAAATAAGATGTTTATAGCAGTCACACTGTACACACAGCCTACTTTGATTTGGCCACGCTATCTTTCACAATTCTTCATGCTAGCATAATTAATAAATTAAATATGTTGCAAATAGACCCCGGGTGGTAAGATGGATAGCAAATTGGCTAAAAGAACCCACATAGTACAAGCAGCAAGGACAACATCAGAAATTATAAAGATGACAAGTGGTGTTCTGCCAGGGCTCAATGTTGGAACAGCTTTTGTTCAGTATTTACATCTCTAACCTACAGATTTAAAACCAAGACATATGGGTATCCAGGACTTTGGAAGACTGTAAACTGGGACTAATTTTTAAATCCTCCTCTGATAAAGAAGCCTTCCAGCATGACATTAACATATATTACTGCTGTATTGAAAATTGTCTGAAATTAAATGCTAACAAATGCAACATTGCCTCATTTGGCAGGCAAATTATCACCTCTGCATATAGTATATATCAACAATACCTTACTTCAAAATGAAAATGTAGTTACCTACCTGGGAACCTGGGCTGATGATCTCTTTTCCATTGATCACCATGTAGCAATAGTTAAAAGCAAATCCTTTTACTTGCGGTAGTTGATCACAAAGGGAGTATCATCCAGATCTAACCAGGTTGGTGTCTTGTATTCAGCACAAACCAGATCAGTTGTAGAGTACAGTACCTCATTTGGGATGTACCTTGACAGATGTATCAAGCAGGTGGAAAAGGCCCCAAAGATTCCTAGCAAATAAGATCATAGTCTTAAAATTCCTAAGGTTATAAAAAAACTGGAAACAATTTTCCTTCTTTTCTGTGTTTTATAGGCTCCTTAGAGGAGACCTATGCCTTGCATTTGAGCAAGCAGGTACCTAGAATGGATCCAGAATCCCTTGTACCCTCACAAATCAAATACTGTCCCAACTATCAGAACAAGGGATCTACGCCTGTTAAAGCTCAATTAAACATGGTGGTGAGAGAGACTCATTAGTCGGCATATTCCTCACATTTGGAATGGACTCCCCCTTCAGATAAAGCAGTGTGATACACTGTCTTCCTTCAAATGGGACCTGGATCATTGGATGGATATTCATAAACTCATACCAGACTTGACTGGCCAAGCCCTCTCCGAGGGTGGAAACTGTAATTCCTGTGATTCCTCTGATTAAATTATTCTCCTTTAGATCATATTTGACTGCCATCTTGAATTTTTACCAGGGCCCAGATAGTAATAACTTAGCTTCACTGAAGTACTCCTTGGGATTTGTGCTCTTTTATGAAAAATTAACACAGTTTCTCTTTGAGACTGTTGAAATGGCAGAGTTCAAAGTTTGTTATCTGGAAAACATTTCTTTTTGTATTTGTGGCTTGCTAGACCTCCTTAACTGATATTTCACAAAGACAGAGTATTTCTTTGGACTAATCTCGCCTGTTTGACTTAAATTGCAACGGAGTTTAATTTAAACCAATACATTCCCCTAACTGCATTTTTTACAGACTTTTCTAACTATGGGGAGTATTTCTTGCACTTTATGGATGTTCTTCTACAGCTGAGGTATTACATGAACAGAATCCATGTCCCATAGGTCAGGATGTCCAGCTTTTTCTTTTTTGTTTCTCCTCCATGTCTCTGGGCCATGTAGGTTCCAAAAATTACCCTTGCTGGATGACTGCCCATTTGTTTTAAATTGTGCTATATTAAGCATGACCAACCATTATCTGATGCTACTATGGATCATTCTAATAGAGCTTTAACTACATCCATAGCCTTTTTCAGAAATGCAGCCCTTGATTATTTATGTGTAGCGGCTAAATGGTCTTCTCTGAATATCTATGCAAAGTATTCTATGTTTACTCTCATGTCCAGACCCAGAACTGCTTTTGGAGATACTGTTATCAAGGGTATGTTCTCATATACAGGTCTAAAAGTCTGTTCTATGAGTTAGTGAAGGAGGAGCTACTCTAATTAGGTAGGAAAGCTACATACTTAACATAGTGCTAGATCTTTTAGATGGGGTCCATTCTGGATAATGGCCCTGCCTATCTACCTACCTACCCCCTAGCATAGTTAACTTTGGATCAGAAGGGAGAGAAACAGAGAACAGTGTGATGTATTATAGGATGGAGGATGTGCTTAGTATCCTGACAGAATGGATTTTTGAGTAGTCCTAATGCCTGCAGCTTTTGTCAGTATGTTACACTATATGACTGGATAGCAGAATGACACAACAGCCATGAAAAAATTCTCATTTTAACAGCCTTAACATTCTAACTCCCTTCACTTCAAACATTTCCATCATACTTTTTCCATATCTCCCATGTCCTCTTGAATGCCCTTGTGGATTCTTTGTCCACCACCCATTTCAGTAATCCATTTCATGAGTCTAGAGTCTTGTCTGTGAAAATAGTCAAGATGTAGTTCGTTCCTGCAGTCAGTTGCTTGTGCCTTCTCTTTTCCCTCTGATTTTCCTGTTCAGATTAACTCCTCCTCATCTCCCTGACATGATCTTGTGTGTACCAGTATTATATCATTCCTGCCTGTTCTGGTCTCAAATGAAAAGAGCTCTTCTAGTCTCTAGTCATATTCCTTCCCTTCCATCTCATGGATTTTTTTGTATAGCTTACCTCATATTTTCTTCAAGCATCCTGATGTGCTTTCTTTATTGGCCTCCAGAACTCCATGTAGTACTCAAGGTGTGTGGTCTGACCTGTCAGCATGCCCATTTCTTCACCTGTGATTCAGGTTGATGTAATTCTTGTAATCTTTTCAATATATTTAATATTATTGTTTTTAATTCATGATTTTTTTTTTAAATGCATGTAATTTAAATTTAGTTTTACTGATTGGTTAGGTCATGTGCTGAGGTTTCATAGCATTTAATTGGGGTAGAGGTCAATGTTTTTAGTTCTGATGAAGTTCCTTTGATAATGTGGAAGGAAAGTGCTTAACTACAATAACATTTTTTTGCTTGATTTATTTTCATATTTAATTTTTTCACTTTTAATTTAAGAATTCCTTACTAAATGCATTCAGTTTTTTATTTATACTTTGTATACTGGAGTATTTTCTCTAAGTGCATAAATATCTTTCTCTTGTTTTATATTATTTTATTAGTTTATAATTCTACCAAAAACAATGATTTATTTCTAGAATTGTTTTATAAGTGGAAGCCCTTTCAATACTGTCAGACATTTCATTTTGTAATATATTATAACCTTCATTTTCTTGTTTAATAAGTAATTTCCAATCAGTTGACTTTAAATTATCAATAAGTTCTTGATATTTAGTAGATCCATAATTATAATGTGTAAAAAATGGTAACTAGTTTCAAAGATGATGATAAATAAAATAATCAGAAGCCTCCAAAAATGATGAAATTATGTTGTTAGAGATTATAATCCAATTAGGGCTTTCCATAAATTGTTTGGCATAATTGTTATCAGTACACCTAGAATTCCAATTAATAGGGGGATAATTTAAATCTCCCATAAGTATTAAATTCCTTATATTGAGTACTTTATATAATTGGGAAAGAAACTCCTATTGTCTGCTCAAACCCATATTAGGAGAATGGTAACACGATAATATATTGATTAGTTCTTTCCCAATTATATCAAAATTCACAGCCAGTTCACATTCCAACTAGATACCTGTATAATTCTTAGTGATAAATTTATGAACCCATAATGCTACCCTCCCTCCATGTGTATTGAGACCTAATAACCTGGTATTTGCAAAAGTGAAGAACCACAGGATTTAATTGTTGCAATTAATTTGTAGCCATACTCTTTAATGCATCCCCATTAGATCCTAAACTAAGGGCATTGCAATAATAATATTTTAAAGTTCTATTAGGTTGATCAAATCTGATATTTCTGGTAACCTATGAAAAGGCTTCATACTATCAGATACATCAGTTATAACGTCACCACCAAACTAACTCAAATGTAGCTTGTCCTTTTCAAACATACATGAATCAAAAATAAGCATTTCCCAAAATTTAATAAGTTTAATATTACATACCATGCAGACCCTTCTCAGCCATGTATTATATATGAGGGCTTTAATCAGAACATTGTGGAGAAGGACTAATTTCATAAAGGACAAAATCTATTGAAGAAGTTTCAAAAAGTTCAAGAATCTCCAAAATGGAGTTCTTTATATAGTATGGTGGGGTGTGTAGGAAATCATTTTTACCTTCCCGAAGAAAAACTTCATTGTACTTTGGTTTTACCCTGAGAAATGTGGGTAATAACACAGAATAGTATGACAACTTGAAACCCAATAAGGCAGACACAGTAATCCTTGCTTTATCCAGTGCACTAAATGCTTTTACTGTTGGCTTTGATAATGAGCCATCTATTATCAGAATGTCTTCTTCACTTTTATTTGTCTGAGTTCCACCCTCAGTAGCATGTATATCCATTTCAAAAATACCAATTTCATCTAATTTATTCTTAATCATACTGTTGTCTTTGGAGCTTGAAAAATGTATATGTAAAGGAGTGCCAATATTATAGGTAAGGACTAGGCTAGTTGGCCTTGTGGGACAATTCCCCTCATAGTTGAGAATCAAACCCTGTACCCTCTGTGAAGAAAGCACCTTAACCATTATACCAATCCCCTCCAGTGTCCAAATTTGTTCAGCCATCTAAACTTTTCCTTTTAATTTAATCTTCTTAGTAACGTCCATACAATTTTCTTCAATATTACCACTGCTATCTCATATTCTCTTCTTAGTTATGTATGGTTAAGGGTCTAGGAACTTGTATTCAAAATGTCATTAATGTGTAAATTAGTCATAACTGATCTAGTCCCACTGGAAGCCTGATCATGATTGATATTTGTTTCTAAAATGTAATGATAAATCATTTTCAGTCTTTAACTACATTCCTTTTCTGCTATGTTTGATGATTAATACTTTAGGATAAGGCAATACCTACATGCTAGAATTCATATTTTCTTTATGTTTTAAAACTCTGTCCCCTATGTTAATCAGGGAACTGTGTGTTAATAATTATCTAAACTAATTTTAGTGACAGTTTTCCCACTTCCATTGCTTTCTAAGCTGTTAAACTCTAAGCTGTTATTGTATGATTTATTAGAGTTCAATTTTTATTTTTAGATATTAATCAATATTTTGTCACCTTTATTTTTCTTCTTTAAATTACATTTCCTATTTTTTCATCTTGTTTACAGGGATTTTCCTTTAAATAACTGGTACCTTTGTACTTCTGTTTCCCTCCTTAAAAACCAATGATATAGCTTTATTAATAGGTACTTTAACAACTCTCCTATAATCTGTTAGATTAGTTAACTCAGATTGTCATGTAGTCAGAAATTCTGTTCTCATTCCAATACTGTTACTTCAGTGGCATTTAACTTGTGTATCCACCCTTTTGCTATTACAAATCAAGCTTAAAATTATGTAGTTTTAAACAACTGGAATAAAAATGTTCCATCATATCATTTATCATAAAGACTCCACAACCTGTAATCTTAATAATATAGCCACTTTTTAATGTCATCCAAAACATAGGAGTTTAATGAGTTTGTAATAAGATCAAATGAGTGTCTACCTAAAGAAGAAATAAACTGATACAAAATAATATAAATTATTAAAAACTGCCAGGTAACAATAAATATTCTGATCAAGTGAGTTACTGTTTAAGCACAAAACTGTAAACTAATTGTAACTATTGTATTTTCCAAACATACTGGTGGTAACCTTCAGCTTTATATAAATATGCCATATCGCCAAACTTCATGTATTAAATAAAATGAAATCACATCAAAACAAAATAATGAACTCCTTTTTTAAATACTCTACATCGGCACATGGCTGCCACTTTATTATACCTTTTATTATTTTGTATTGTGATATTTGGATGGAAAAATGTGTAGTAACCAATGCTTTCCTTTTCTCGGTTATACTCCACTGTAAACTGACAGGGCTGTGATCTTAATGACCATCTTTCTGTTGTAGACATAAGTTTTGATTTTGTGGTGTTAGATTTCCTCCAGTGATTTTTAATTGGTGATTAGTGTACAAGTATAATGTATTTATTTATACTTCATCAAACAAGAACATGCACAAGGACCCACTTCATGTGCAGTTTGGGCTATAGACGTAAACTATCACCAGTGCTTCATTTTCCATTTTTAAATATCTGTTACCCACATCTAACAGTGATGTGCTAGCATAGGCTATTAACTTTTTTTCATCTTACTTTTGACCTGGCATTGCCTCAGGCCTTCTAATATTGCATTAGTTTCCAGCATTGTTTCATACTGTGGTTCCCAGTATATTACTTTCTCTAAGTTTAATCTTTTAATTATATATTTTTTTTGTCAGCCCAGTCAGATGATTTTTTATTGGATCACAAATTTGCAGCTGGGGTGTACTAATGTCTCTTATAAATCTTAAGTCATAGCTTATTGTACCTACATCCTTGGAATTAGTTGGCAGTGGCATGTATTGCTTTTATTATGTTTTGGTCTGGTGACATTTCATTCCCAGAAAATATGAAACACACAGAGCTCGAGCAAATTTTTCATAAAATGTACTCTCTTCTATTGTTAGAGATAGCCAATTCACTTTCAGTATATTGACTACTCTTTTAGTTAGTCATTGGATTCTTTTTATGTAATCCCCTGAATAATTATACCATCACTGTAGTGTCTTAACATTCTTCATTCATTGTATGATGTGTAGCATTGTGTGCTGGGTATTTTCTGATGCATAGCTTACATCAGAGATCAGTGTGTAATACTACAGGAGGCCGGTACTTGTTGAAAAGGCCATTAATGCTCCTGCTGTTTTGCTGTAACTCAAGTTAATGTCAGCTTGATCTCAAATCCAACTTCCTAAACACTTTTACTGCACAGAGTTCTTTGATTATATTGTGAAGTTTTGGAGTCTGATATCTCATTCTTTGTTTTTTTATATTTGCCACCTTCATGTCCTTACATATCCTTTGTTTTGTTGACTTCTTTGGCTTTTCACTGTACTTGCGGGTGAGACCCAAGGTGTAAACTGCATACCTTTTCAGTGGTGCCCATTATTTCTAGTCCATGTACTGCCTCTTCAGCCTTCTTTCTTAGAAGAACGAATAGCTCTCCTTTGTGGCTGAGCCACAGGTGGTAGGCTGGCTTTCTTTTGTGGCTAAGCCACAGGTGGTAGGCTAACTCTGTTTTGTGGCTGAGCCACAGGTGGTAGGCTAACTCTGTTTTGTGGCTGAGCCACAGGAGGTAGACTAGCTGTCCTTTGTGGCTGAACCTTAGGTGGTAGGCTAGCACCCTTTTGCGGCTGAGCTACAAGTTATAGGCTTGAATCTTTCTGCAGATTGGCTTTATGATCCCCTTATCTTTTTTTTTTGTACTTTCAAACACTTTGCTGTACTCTCCAAATTGGTAGTCACAGCAGTTAATTTTGTTTGTGTCACTGCTTGTGTTGCTCAATGTCTTGTTCATGCCCATTGATTTTGCTATAAAATACTTCAAAAGATTAGATTTTGTCCCTTTGAGTACACTGAACATTGCCTTTATTAGTCAGTCTTTATTTTAGCTTCTACCTCAGATCACTCTTTCATTGGAATAGATATGCTGAGCTATATGCATATATCCTGCTAGTAGCTTCCTGACGCTTTGCATCTGCATTTAATTATTTATAAATACCACATATTAAGATGTTGACAGATGTACCTTAACCAAATAACATTCTTATAGGTTCTTAGCATTAACTGTCAAACTTAGCAGTCTCCTAGTCTTCAGGCAGCTTGATTGCCATAATGGAGACCGTTGTCTTAAAGATCTGGTAGAGTTCACCAAATTAAATTGTAAGAAACAGAATGTAATAAACCCTGAAGCCTTTCTGAAGAGTTCATGTATTCCAACCATATGATTTTCTAGTAAAGAATGATTGTATCTTTTGAAGTTGTTTCATGTGACTTGTTTGCATGCTAAAGAATGTAGCACTGTATGTAATTACTGTTCAGATTCATGAAGCATAAAGTGGTACTGGCCCTGTTTTGACTAGACATGTCCTATCACATTGGATGCGTTAAAGAATATGCTTTTACAACTTACCAGTTGACGCTGACTAAAGTTTGAGTTTCTGCCATACCGGTGTCATCTGTGTATTGTTTAACCATTTATTCTGTAGTCATAATCTATATCCTTTTTCCTATACCTCATGATGCTGCATTTTCTTTTACGTTAAAGATGAGATTATTACTACTTCAGTAGGCATTTTATTTTCATACACCTGCTTGGAGAACTGTTTTACTCTAGCGATTGTGTTACCTGTTTGACAAATGCCAGCCGGTTTGGTTATATAGAGCCCGTTCCCATTATATGTCTCAGAAGAAAAGCTGTGCCCCCATTACAGAGCCTTGTGGTAGCGCCTATTAGGATGGACAGGTTACTCCCAACACACACACACTGGCATGTGGCATTTTGTTGCATGACCAGTTTTACCCAGTGAGCTACATCAGGATTGGTATTTCACATTTCTATTTGTTAGATATGCTGTTATGCTGAATTGTGCTGAATGCCTCAACAAGTAAGGGAAGTGCATTGTCATGTCTGTGTTTATTATCTTTGCTGTTACCTACAGCTGTGTGCTGATTTCCGTCTCGTATACGAGTTTATATACACACATGCTCTTGTCTTCTGTCCATTTTACTTTCTCTGGCATATACTATTTGATTTTTACTGTCTCTTTATTCTGCATCGTTCTTATCCAACTACAATCTATACATTTTATTGGAACTAATGCATATTCTCACAAAGTAGTTTTAAATTGTAATACTTTGCACATCTTTCTTTTGGGACATTGTTGCTTTCTCTCTCGTTTTCTGGATTCACTTGTTTTGCTTTTGACTCGCTCTCTTTCATTCCTTTATTCGTTACAACCTCTGACAATTCTTTCACACTGTTTGTTCTTTCAGTATTGTGTTCCGTGTATATCTCTCCTTGAATATATCTGACATTTTGAATGACTTATAAAATTAAAGATGCTGTGTAGTATTAAATCAGTCTCTGGCAATACCTTTCTCCTCATTCTTCAATAATTTAATGTTTGATTTACTTGTTTTAATTTCTTTACTGTCATCTGCAAATTTACAGTTCCTTGCCAGGTCACTTAATCGTTTTAGGACATGTATTACTTTATATTCCTCCTGCATACTGCTTCTAGGAATACAGTTTTCAAACTGTATATATTCTTAAGTTTAAAATGGCTGTCTTACTTGTCTAGTACATTGGAAAAATTATCATTATGATTTGTCCTGGACGTCTAGACCATGTAACCCGTGTTTCCTGGTATATGTAATAATGGGGTTTCAGTGTCTTACCTATAGATATATGTAATGCAGTGGCATAGTTGTTGAATTCAGCCATCCATCTCTTCTACGGCTATCCTCTGCTGTGTGTGACACACTTTATAATAAAATCAAATACTGTAAAGCCAGGTGTATCTAAAGACGTTTTCCTCAGTATTCTCGTGTTGGACACTGGTTGTGTCCGTCTGTCCTGTGGACTTAATACAGTATCTGCTTCATTTACTAGCTGTGCTTTTACTTTTATAGTTTCATTTTTTAAGAAAAAGGTTTTTAGCTTTATTATTGTTTACTTGACATTCATTTTTGTGGCTGCAGACCTTATGCATGTTTGGGCATACTTTCAGCTAAAATAATAAAACAGACTGGACAATTATCACACACTTTTTAAAATGTTTATAATTCTCTATTGTCAGCACTATTTTTGAATACTGTTATGTCCCTGGATTTATTTCAGTAAATATGATCATGTGGGATAATGTATTGTTCATGAGATTGGTGACCATCTAAGGTTTGATAACTGTAGTTATGGTCCTAAGGAGAGCGACAAAGTGTGAATGGAAGAATATGTACCATTTCCAAGTGTTTAGTATTTCAGAGGATTAGGGTTAATGTATAGACAAAGCAGAGGGATGGGTGGTACAGCAGAGGGTGACCCCCCTGCAAAAATGTTTTAAAAGTGTGACAGTGAATTTCAGAATACACAATTTTTTTTCACATTGTTGAAGGTTGTGCATCAGAGCTAGCAACTCGGCACGTAAAAATCTACTGCCAATCATTAGCGAACCGGAGTTCCGCTGTGGCGACCCCTAACTGGGAAAAGCCGAAAGACACAACACAAGTTTTCAAATGGTTCACTCTGTCATTATGATGTCTATAGTACGAAACCTCATACAGGCAGCAGCACCATATGTTGAAGTCAAAGTAGGGACACCACTTTTAAAAGGCATGTGTTTCTCAATTCCAAATAATATGTGTAAGGCCAGATCAAAGTGAAATGTACATCATTTAACTTACACAGGCTGCTATCCAGTTGTGTAATTTATTGCACCTGCTGAAAAAATCCAAACTGTCAAACTAACCATAAGGAATAGGGTTCCGAATTGTATTCACAGAGCACTCATAGCAAAACCAGATTTGAAGTGATATGTGACACTTAGGCTTATGGGTAATTTAAAGGGTCATTATAGATACATACATGTTACTTCCTGGATCCACTAAAACAGCCACCAACTTGTGTCCTTGTGATTGATGATTTGGATTACTCCATGTTAATTCTTTAGTGAAGTCTGGACACCTAAGACTAGTATCAAATGGCCCTTCCACTGAAGAACAAATATGACCATTTGGCCTTAGAGGAAACTGCAGAATAGTACCAGTCACATCTTCTCACTTTTGGTCAGTATGCCTTGATTTAGAGATGCATCACAATGCTGTGACCACATCTTTAAGACATTTTAGAAGCTAAACAGATTTTGTTTAATGTAACATTTCCTTGTCTTCCTCCTGGCAGTGTTCATAGAATATACAAGGCAACTGGGCCATGCGGTCATTTACTCCTTGCCAGCATTCATCCTTGGCTCCTTTTTCAAGAAGTGATAAGGTAGTCATAACTGTGGTAAATTTATGAATAACCATCCACCCGGTGGAGTAAACCTTGGCTGTAGATGATTGCCACTGCTGAACTGAAACCCTGACCCCATGTGCAAAAATGGGAAAAGGGGCTGCAGGTGGAAGAATGGCTCCAATTATATAACTCCTCCTTACAGGAAGACAATGTGTGACATTGCATGGTATGGAGAGGAAATTCAGTCAACTTAAGTATTAGGCAGTCCCAGGTACAGGGCATTACAGTATTCCAATATGGAAAAGAACTGGATATGAACAAAGATTGAGAGATCAGATTAATCTTGGAGATATTTCTAAGATGTAAATAAGATGCCGTAACTACTGCCCACACCTGGTCTGATCCCAAAATGTCAGCTAAGTGTCGAGCATAACACTAATAATCTTCAACTAACTAACAAATTGACCACCACACATAATATAGTTGGGCAAATATATAGGCAGAATAATCTGTCTGATTGCACGAACAACCAGCCTCAGTCCTAGTGGTGGTTAATTTTAGGAAATTGTTAGTAAGCCAGGTATAATTGCCTTCTAGGTCATCTCTCAGGGATAAAATACAATCCATATCTTCTTGGGGAAAGGAGGAATAAATCTGAGTGTGATCTGGGTAAGTACACTAGAACCATTTGTTCTTAGTTATCCTCCAGGAGGAAGCATGTACACAGAGAATAATAAAGGTCTTAAAACAGAATCCCAAGGAAGTCCACAGTGAAGACTGTATGTGAATGATGGACTTAGTCCTGAGCAGACTCACTGTGAGGTTAGACAAGCAGGAGGTAAAGCAGGCCAAAACCTCAACAGAAATCCCATAGTTAGATCGAAGTCTTTCTGTTAGGATGTCATGGTGCACTGTGCTAAATGCTGCAGATAGTTCCAGGAGGACCAGCGCTGTATAGTGCCATTGATTTGTTGTTATTAGGAGATCATTGCCAGCTATTATGGGAGCAATCTTAGTACTATAGTGAGTAGGAAACCTTGAGCAGAAAGGATCTATGAGTCCACTGACTTTAAGATAGGTCTCCAGCTGCCGAAAATTAACTTTTTCAATGACTGCTCCCAAGAAGTGGGAGGTAAGTGATAGGGCAGTAATTATTCAGATTATTAGGATCTAGCGATGGTTTCTTGAGTGTTGAGATTACCTATGACTTTCCTTTCAAGGCTGTAGGAAAAACCCTATACCTGAAAGAAGCAACCACAATATGATAGATCACAGAACCTAGTACATCAAAACTGGCAGTAACTAGCTTAGGACGACAAGGATGCAGCCTACATGTTGATAATTGCAAACCAGAGAACACATCAGTATATTCATTAAAATCAATAATATCAAACACCAGTATGTAGATAACAGGATGGGAAGACATACAGTGCTACTCTTAGGCTCAGCTGAAGGAAAAGCAGACCAAATGGAGGCAGTACTGTCAGGAAAAAACTGAACAACAGACTCAAATAATGAGTTTGACAAGGCTATTACAGGTGATAAGCAGGCCATGCTGCATAGTCTCCACCAACCAGAAAAGCATTGCTGGTTGACTTTTCACTGAAGAGATCTCCCTGGACAGAAACTCATACTTTTTACATGAGATGCTTGATAGATGGAAAAATGGTCATCAAGTTCGATCTTGTCACTCCGCCAGCCTGTCTTTCACCAGTGATGCTCAAACTTGAATCTAGCGCTAGACACAAAATGAAGCAAAGTACTCCTCTTGGTAGGAGCAGGGTAGACATGACCTAGGGCCATGAAATTCAAAGTCTGTGATAAAGATTTATTATAGATCTCAAACAAGACATAGATTGAATTGGCACACATGCTATGAAAAAGATCACATGTAATAAGATTGGCATTGTGCACTATACTCCGCTCCAGTGTAGTGGAGGGGGTAGTTGTAACCACGGAATTAGGTAACACCAAACCAAAATGGACCAGGAAGGGGGTCAGACTATGAAACTGGTTACACCACCATATCTATGGCTGTCATCCATCAGGAAGACCAAATCCAAAGTATGTCCAAGTTTATGTATCACAGAAGTTAAGTACCTGTTCAGATCTTAAATGTCTCCGTATACAATTGCTATGATGTACCTTACTGTACTTATTCTTGTCCAGAGTGGTAGAGGTTGTCCTTGGCACCCTGAATGCATCTCAAAGCACATCTAATGTGTTGTCTTCATCCATTAGCTGTCAGTCAGGTCCTACTTTTTAGGTTTGTGTGCATCTGTCTGTGGCACACTGGCAGAACTGCTGATACCCGCTGTCCTAGTCATATTTAGGATTATCACTGGCTACTATCCATTGCTTTAGCCTGTCCCCATTTCCAGCTGTATCCAGCCATTGGTCATTTGTTTGGTAGATACAATATGCTTCTCTTTATTGTATGACATGATTGTATATCTGGTGGTTGTTTCTCATTTTCACATCTGCATTCGTATTGTCTTCACTTTTCTATAAATTATTGTTTCACAAGATGGTTTAGCTGTAGACTATTCCTATGCTTTTTAAAATCAACTTCATAATTTGTTCCTAATGTCTATTGACTGCTCTTGTCCGAGTTTGCAATTAAAAGCATTCTGACAGTTTTAGTGGTTTATTTATATACCACAAGTAATAAAAAAAAAGCTTCACAGCATAGTCAAACAAACTATCAAAACAAATCCAGTGAAAAATTATTGCAAATAAATAAATCATAAGAGTTAAGTGCTTTCATTCTACTCTGTTAAGAACATCAGAACAAAAGTGCGTAACTCTTGTGATTTATTTTTTTATTTATTTGCCATAAATTTCTACTGGATACAAATTGGTTCTTGGAAGGTGCAACCACAGTGTTTTTTGGATTGTTTATTTCTGTACCATCCCAGGTCACACCCGAAAGTAACAAGCATGTGCCTTGCACGATATTCTGGTCCAAATGTGTAAGTTACAATAATTCAATATTTACTTGTGTACAGAAAGTTACACATGAATATAGCTAGATGTTTCTATGTGTTTCTCTATGAGTGCATGCACTTATGTCTGTGTGTGTAAGAGTACTGTCTCTTTGTCTGCCACTGTAAGAATAGAACTGACTAGAAGTTTTCTGTAGATATTTCTGAACTGGATGTTGCTATGTAACGACTTTACAGATGACAATGCCTTCATGTTTCTGAGCTGGATGTCACTAGGTAATGACTTTACAGATGACAGTGCCTTGATATTTCTGAGCTGGATGTCAATATGTGATGACTTTACAGATGACAATGTCTTGATGTTTCTAAGCTGGATGTCGCTATGTAACAACTTTACAGATGACAGTGCCTTGACCTTTCTGTAACTGGATCGCAGTATAGCTGCTATCACCTTACTCCAAGTATCATAATTGCTTTAATACATGGTTAGACATAAAAGTCCCATCCCCAGTCTAGGTTTAGCCCCTGTAAGTGTCAACACACACACGCACAGTATAGCTTTGCATGGTTAACTCACTCAGTGACTCCATTCTTAGAAAAGGACCTGGAACACATTCTACAGGGAAGATGTCAGGATCCTTATTTTGCCACATCTTACTTTTTCCCTTTTACCTCATCTCTTCCTGTTTGCTCTGGGATAAGAATGGGAGAGCTGAACTAAGGCCTAAAATATATTACGTTTGCTGTACTCTTTTTGTTTTACTTCTGCTTATGTGGAACAGCAATTCTGATTCTAAGAGAAGCTAGGGTGGACTCAAGGTAAGATATCCAAAACTAGCATTTAAAGTTCAGCTTCCACAGGGGAAAAATGTTTTAGATTTATTTCTGTTTTTTTTTTTTTTTTAAGTATGCTTAGTTAATAAATGCTTTGACTGTAATATACAGAACTGATAAGTCAACAAGGCTAATCAACATGAATGAACAGAAAATACTTTATTGGATGTGTGAGCTTTTACAATCAGTAATTATTCTTTGATCATCTTCTTCTTTCAGCTTTTCCTGGTTAGGGGTCGCCACAGAGGATCATCTGTCCGCTCATGATTGGCAGTGGAGTTTTACGGTGTCGAGTTGCCGGCCCGGTGCCCAGCCTTCCACAGAAGGCACACACACTCACACCTAGGGCCAATTTAGAGTGTCAAATCTACGTATTGCATGTCTTTGGGATGTGGGAGGAAACCGGAGCACCCGGAGAAAACCCACGTGACCACAGGGAGGACATGCAGACTCCACACAGAAGGCACCCCAGCTGAGAATCGAACCGGAGAACCTCTTGCTGTGAGGCAGCAACACTAACTGCTGCACCACCATGGCCGCCCAGTAATTATTCTTTGATAGAAGTTGTAAAAAGCTCATCTCTGTCACATTCTTCATACCTCATAATTTATGATATTGACAGTCAAAGATTTCTGTGATGTCTTGAAAGTGAAATTAATAACTGCAACCTTGTCACAGCTGAAAATAAACCAGGGCTTTCTGAGAAATTTGTACCCTCCCCAACTACTGCAGCGGGTTGTAACACCTACACCTCCTGACCAGCTCAGATGCTGATTCCAGCTGGAGAAAGAGAAAAAAAACTTGCTCTGAAAGGATTTGTGTTGATCTTGTTTTTGTTGCACTTGGCTTTGGAACAGCAGATGATTCCATGAAGTACCTTCTTTTACAGCAATAATTTTCTGTACTAGTGATCTAATACGAACAGTACTGAAACACACACAGTGTGGTTTATCAATGTAGGTAGTGAGCTCCAGATACCTTACATTAAGCTTCTTGGTACGGATTTCCACATTTTATGACCGTATGTACTGTGACTACACAAAAAATTTAACCTGTTCTGTGCTCCAATATTAACCTTCAAAATTGGCATTCACAGCTAATATGTCTAGGTTAAAAGAAACACTGAACAATGTATATAATTCATCTGCCATCCCTATCAAACTGCATAGTATTTGTTTTCTTTATAGAGTATTCCAGTACTGGCAAGTTGGTTAGAATAAATATGTAAATTAAACGCTGAGTAGTCATACAAAGACTGCAGATTGACAGGCCCATCAGCTCTGTCAGCAAATGTGTGATGCGTGCACTCTGTCAGCAGGCAGTGTTGAAAAACTCAATTATATTAAATGCATTTGAGTTAGCAGTTTTTTTTTCTGCAGACTGTTTCTTCAGCTTATCTGATGCCTTGATTGGCATTGCCATATATTCTCTGAGTCATGACTTGAATTGTTCACTGACTGATACAGGGAAGTGTTGCTTAATGCATTCTAACAGATATAAATGCAGAAACTAGAAAGTAGAGTTAGGAATAATTAAAACAGTTCACAGGGCCAAAATGGTTTAGTGAGCCCAAATTCTAACATGTCAAGGGTGTGTTCATTTAACTTTAGTTACTATACATTCTTATATTGTAGTTACACATAAGCAATGCCAATGTGTGTGTGTGTATATATATATATATATATATATATATATATAGAGAGAGAGAGAGAAAGAGAGAGCATTTAATGACCCGATAATGTCCAGAAGGTATTTCTAATTTTTAGTGGTAAATTGGAAGATTTGATGAGCTTAAGTGATTTACTTATCTGTACTGTATATAAACAGATGTGGCAGTAAGCAGATATGCTTAGTAGGTTGTATGTTATGCAAAATTGGCAGCTAGTTCCTCCTGTATTACCAGCACATGACTTATAATAAAATCATAAGCCTGCACTTTTTATAACAGTACTTTTATTTCTAAATCCTGAAAACCAAGTGTCTCTGAGCTTTTGTTCAAAGAAAATAAACTGAGCTGTTAGTAAACACTGACAGTGCACTACTCCCCTATAGGTGTTACTAAACACTGACAAAGCACCACTCCCTTACAGTGTGTTACGAAACACTAATACTGCATTACTCCCCTACGGGTGTTGGTAAACACAACAGTGCACATCTCCATTATGGGCGTTACTAAACACTGACAGTGCAGTACATCCCTATGGGCGTTAGTAAACACTGACAGTGCAGTACTTCCCTATGGGCGTTAGTAAACACTGACAGGGCAGTACTTCCCTATGGGCGTTAGTAAACACTGACAGGGCAGTACTTCCCTATGGGCGTTAGTAAACACTGACAGTGCAATGTTCCCCTATAGGTGTTACTAAACACTGACTAAGCACTACTCCCTTACAGTGCATTACAAAAGACTGATACTGCATTACTCCCTTATGGGTTTTAGTAAACACTAACATGCATTACTCCCCAACAGGTGTTAGTAAACACTGACAGTGCACATCTCCATTATGGGCATTACTAAACACTGACAGTGTTGTACTCCCCTACTAATTTTACTAAACACTGACAGTGTTGTACTCCCCTACTAATTTTACTAAACACTGACAGTGCACTCCTCCCCTATAGGTGTTACTAAACACTGACAGTGCACTACTCCCGTATGGGTGTTATAAACACTGACAGTACACTACTCCCCTATGAGTGATAGTAAACACTGATAGTGCACTACTCCCATGTGGGTGACAGTAAACACTGAAAGTGCATTACTTCCTACGGGTATTAGTAATCAGTGGCATTGTACTACTCCCCACGGGTGTTAGAAAACACTGGCAGTGCATTACTCCCCCATGGGTGTTAATTAACACTGACAGTACACTACTCCCTTACTGATGTTACTAAACACTGATAGAGCACAACTCCCCTATGGATGTTATATACACTGATGGTGCACTACTCCCCTATGAGTGATAGTAAACACTGATAGCGCACTACTCTCGTATGGGTGACAGTAAACACTGATAGTGCACTACTCCCCTATGGGTGTTAGTAAACCCTGATAGTGCACTACTCCCCAATGGGTGTTATATACACTGGCGGTGCACTATTTCCCTATGAGTGATAGTAAACACTAATAGTGCACTACTCCCATATGGGTGACAGTAAACACTGACAGTGCACCACTCCCCATGGGTGTTAGTAAACCCTGACAGTGCACTACTCCCCAATGGGTGTTAATTAGCAGTGACACTGCACTACTCCCCTACAGGGGTTAATAAACACTGGTAATGCACCACTCCCCTGTGGGTGTTAATAAACATTGACAGTGCACTACTTTCCTATGAGTGTAAAGCACTGCAGAAGACTGTGTGTCTGCAAGTTCTCATTTGCCTGATGGTATGACTGAAAGGTCATAGCAGTTAGGTCTTTTTAATCTTACATGAAAAAAATTGATTCTTATAAAGCAGAGTTGTATTGTGTCAGAAGGACTGACCCTGGAAGAATTCTTGGGCAATATAATCCATTATTTAAGGAAAGTTGTTGAGTACTTTCTGAAAAAAATGAATTTAAATATCCTAGAACCATAAAGTTAGTATTAGTCCTACTGTCATTTATGCTGGAAAGGAGAAGGCCTTATGATTTCTGGACAGACAAACCAGCTGTGGTAGTACATGGCAGGGGGAGTGCACATATACATGCATGCATAAAAGAAAAAAAAAAATATCAGCATGCATATTATCCATCTAGTCCACAAATGTTGCACAGATGCAGGTAAAGGTACAAAGAATGGTGATTTAGTTACGGTAGACCACAGAGGTGTGGTGGCTCATTGTGTCATTGGTATAGAAAGAGTAGCATGTCATCGTTTACCTAACCTTTCATGTCTGCCGTGCTGGAAGGTCTCAATACTACCAGAATGATGAAACCTTACAATGTTCATAGTAATACTGTGTATTGGCCCTACACTATTCAAGGAATCTTTGATTAAATGTACATGTTTTAACTGTTTAGAAACTGCTTTGCTGCAGACAGTTATACATTGTATAATATCATGGAGGAAGCACAACACCTTGTGACAATCTTGAAGAGAAGATGACAGTACAGGGCAAGCAACTGAGCTGCATGGGAGGAGGTAGGGTGTACATTAATTTACGTCATGGTGGCAGCTGAATAGCATGGGAGGGAGGTGAGAGAGTACTTTTTAATAGAGTCTGACTAGCAACATTACTTCAGAGGATGGAGATGAGAGGGAGGATTGGTTTGTGATGGAAGTGAGGGAGAATTACTTTACATTACAGTAGTTGAGAACATAACAGTACAAGGGGGTGAGGAGTGGTTCCATTTTACCACACGTCTAGGTGATAACAGTATAAGTGGTCAGTGAGAGAGGCCTGCTTCGCTAGAATGGAATGTTGTAAGCATGAAAACACAGACAAAGATGGAAGAGGATTTATTTTCACAAAAGTGAATACCAGGGACATGACAATATGGTAGAAGGCCAGAATGGGGTTTAATGTATCAGAGATATGATAGAGCTAGGGTTGGTAGGTAAGCATGGAATTCCTGAGTCCCCAAATGTGATGAATATGGAACTACAATGGGAAGGAGGGAGGAATGGGGGGGGGGGTAATTACTTCCCATGCAGCTGTCTGCTTACTGACCTCAATCTGCATCCTGTCTTGTGTCGTTGATCAGCATTGGGAATGAAAGCTTAGACTTGGAACTAACACCTGCTACATGTCACTGGAATGGAGCTATTGTCTGCTACAAGTCACCCAATTGGAACTATAGCCTGTTACATGTCTATTCTGCATTAATAATGGGGTACCTTATTCAGTCGTTCTAGCATTTTAAGACAAGATTCATCTGAGGACCAAGAAGTTAATTAAAAACAGATGACAAAGCTGCAATGTTATTTTTTCATCACTACAATCTTTTCCAGCCACCTGCAGAGCTTTTAAGAGAACTAAGAAATATCAGCAAGCAGAGCAACAATTGTGAGTTGTTAAACAGCCAACTAAACATAACTATAACCCCTCGTCACAAAACTATATAATTTAAATTAGCACTTTCATTCACCATACAGGGCTTTTCTAAAATAACATATGCATTTCCACCGTAAACCTCATAAAAACATCAGCTGACAAATTCATTGACATTTATTATAAATTACCTAAACATAAATCATACAATAGTGTTATTTTAAAAGTTGCAAAAACTTTTTTTAAAACTATGTTTAAGCTTTCTTGGCATTAAAAATCATTTAAAATTTAGAATACTAGTTATAATAACATTATTGCACATATGGACGGTGAAAAGAGAAATGACAAGGAGTATGCTTGCTCATTGTCTTATGTATAGTTTAGTTTCAGAACTGTCACATCCCTAATCTTAAGTCAGTACACTAAAGATAAATTATTATTAAAAATCTTGGGTTTCTCACATGATCGCCGATGTACGTATCCCATGTGTGTCCTGAAATGTTTCTTCTTCTTTTTTTTTTTTGGTAAGACATTAAAAGAAATAATCTTTCACAGCAGATAAGGGCATTTAGGCCCACCCAATCTGCACATCTGTCAGCCTACTGAGGATGTTTTCATAATACATGTTAAGCAGTGGTCCGTATCCTCCCACACCACCCTGGTTTATTTTATATTCATCCAAAACTTTCTTCAATTCGCCCACAAGAGCCATCCCCTTTGGTGCCTTATAGAACATGCTCTGTTCATTAATCTTACTCGCCATGAAAAAAAAAATCATTTGATTCTTCAACACTCATGCTCTGCATCAAATTGTTTCCATTTCTTTCTATATTTGATACATTGAAACCCAGTACTCTTTAAGAGTTACATTTATTCTGTAGCTACACTCATGCTCTGCATCAAATTGTTTCCATTTCTTTCCATATTTGATACATTGAAACCCAGTACTCTTTAAGAGTTACATTTATTCTGTAGCTACTTTGTTTCTGTCACAACCCCCCCATATATACACCCACCTTCTTTTCTTTCTTCTGGGGAAAAGGATTAAGCTTCTTAGGACTTTTTGAAATGTTGCTCGGTAAAAATACTATTATCACGACTAGTGTGCATGGTAGCAAGCATGCACACTGTCTTGGTAACTATTGTGTTGTTACACTGTAACTAATAAAATTGTTTTGAGTCAAAATATGGTTGTAAAGCCTTGCTCAGCTACAGAGGAGGATGCTTCTACACTTATCAATGGAAAGCATTTGAACCATTTCCTAAGGTAATTGCAAGATGAACAGATTCAGATTGCTTCCTCCTGTTAGTGGTTGCCTACTTAATATTTCTGAAACCCTGTATCATTTCTGGTTGTAAAATATTATACTATACACACACACACACACAATCTTGTTCAGCAGTTTGCAAGCCCCCCTTCTGTTTTGATATAGTTGATGCAACAAGTCCTGTGTTATGGCAAAGCATTTATTAACTCTGTAATCATTTCAGTTGCCCTTTAATGATTTCCATACAAATAGGAATATTATTTAGTGTTGGAGAAGTTAAGATGTTTGCCAAATTTTGTGGGGATTACGCATGTCTGTTTGTTAAAATGCTTCTGACAGTGACTTGTAGAAGGCGATTTTTGCTTGCAGACGAGATGAGGCTGTCACTCTGAGTAGAACAGGATTTTTTCTGAGCTTCTAGAGGGATTTAATAATGTGCCTTTTGAAAAAAAAAATGAGAGAGAATAATTCGACATTTTGTAAGCTACACCCATTTTATTACCTTAATGTTAATTAATAATTTCCAAGGACAAGACCAGCTTAAAACTCTGACTGTAGAGACAGTTATTCTGATAAGTGGCACCATTATGGGTGTTACAGTAGAAGTTGTGACTATTGTTTGACCTGGTGGGAAACAAATTATTTTCATTTATTCATTTATTTTCCATTGCCTGCTTTATTCATCATCATCAGATAGTCAGAGTTTATGTAAACAAGCAGTAAGCATGAGGCAGAGAACTATTTCTAGGAGAAACAACAGCCCATCCAAGAATACATGAGTTTTTAAAACCATCTAGAAGCTCAGAAAAAAATCCCCTTCTACTCAGAGTGATGGCCTCATCTCGTCTGCAAGCACAAATTGCCGTCTACAAGTCACTGTCAGAAGCATTTTAGCAAACAGATGTGCGTAATCCTGACAAAATTTGGCAAACATCTTAACTTGCTCACTGCATACATACCTACTTGACAATTTAGAGGATTGCCGTTTCATCTAATGATATGCATTTGGGTTGCAGGAAGAAAACGGAGAATTCTGTGAGAATCCATACAAGCAGTGAAAGGACATGGACTTTGTACAGAAGGCAACCTAGCCAGAGAACTAAGGCAGCAAGGACAAGGCAGGGCATTACTGTGTTACCCCTGGATTATTTAAAGAGGGTATCAGTTAAGAGAATTAGGGATACTGGGTACCTTTTAAAAACCCACTCATCATTTTCCATGTGTGTGAGTAGTGCGGTTAGTGCTACCACTTCGCTTTTGGGTGTTATGGCTCCTTGAATGTTCCTTAGTTAGTTTGCCTTTCCTTTTCTTTAATTCATGGACCTCAGATAATGGAAATTTCAACAAATGCTCAGAATGAGCATTTATTCCCACCTGGTAAGGAGGGGGTGAACGAAGGGCATAGCAGGCCCAAGTGTCACTATACCTGCTCCCCATCTCCCCCTTGCCTCATGCTCAGTTTACAGCGTCATCAGGGCAAGAAAGTCAACACCACCACTCCCACACATAGTATCATTTCTGTAGACCCTCTACCTCCAACAAGGGAGCTACCAAGACCTGAAAATAAACATCACATCCCCTTTCCTAAGAAGGAACAGTGACCATTGACCACTCAGTCTCCTATCCTACCTGTCTTTTCATGATCCACACATCTTGTTGAACCGAGGCTTTGATGCTGAAGACAGGCCACTTTCCATGAATCCTCCAACAAACAGCTCACTTATTTATGTCCAATTCGAAAGTAGAATGATTCATGCAAAAAGCATATCCACATGTGAGGGTCATCACAATGTTTGTTGAATTTAAAGCATCATGGACAGACTTAAGAAATGTCAGATATTCAGGTTAGGCTTGTAGATACCCTCTTTGCAGTTTTTTGTATGAAGTTAAAAGGTAATGCATGCCTATGATCAATGATACAAAGTTTTGTCATTCTACATGCATTTGATAGAATTTCTGACTGACTTTACATGGTAAAGTGCATATAGCATAGCTGTCATGGTTTAGTGGTAAATAACTTTGCCTATGGTGTGTAGGGTCCTGGGTTCGAGCCTAGCAGAGGCTGATTATTTTATTTCAGGGGCACAGGAAAATAATTTTCTTGGGTGGCGAAAGCCAGGGTACCTTTTTGGCTAGGCTTATATAGGCCCTAGGGCCAATAGCCTAGCACCTACCTATGAACTTTGTATGACCTCCAGAAGTATATGCAGTAGTCCATGTGAAAAGATGCAGTCTGGTAAGTAGCTAACACAGCAGAAAAATGGCCTACTTTGTCTTTGGCCTCTGTTCCTCTCAAAGCATTTGATGGCTTTGGCAGTAAGTTTTGATTCTGTGGTGCCCGTTTCTTCAGATACAAGGGTTTTCTCTTCCTTTTCTTTCTTCTCGCTTTCTTAACACTTGCTCTGTGTCATTTCCCTGTAGTCTCTACACTATCACCAGGTTATTGCATTTGATGTGCAACAACTTTTGAATTTTAACTGCAACCTCTGTGAACATGTTAACTTGTCCAGGTCCTCTGCTTGTCTCTTTCTGCCTTCTTTTGTAGTGACTCCAACCTTGCTGTTGGATGCAGATAAGTTGAGTCTGTTCTCATTGACCTCAAATATGACTGAAACAAGCTCACTGAAGAGCCTTAGGCCTAGAAGTGACACTTACATGATAACATACTACTTCTCCTGTCCTCTTTTGGATCTCCCTTTCTTTCTTTATCCCCTTTTGGATCTCCCTTTCTTTATCCCCTTTTGGATCTCCCTTTCTTTCTTTATCCCCTTTTGGATCTCCCTTTCTTTCTTTATCCCCTTTTGGATCTCCCTTTCTTTCTTTATCCCCTTTTGGATCTCCCTTTCTTTATCCCCTTTTGGATCTCCCTTTCTTTATTGTCTTTGGAGTCATCCTTTCCAACCACATTTCCACCTCTTTCACCATTCTTCCTCTCATTTCTAGTGCTCATTAGTCTTATGTGAAGGACTGAGCTCTGAAAGGAAGTCATGGTAGATCATATCAAATGCTGCCTCTCTGTTTGCATTCTAAAATATTCATAAGACTGGATTCAGTTGGATTGGCAGAACCTTCTGGCAACATTTCATTTGTGGCCTACCACTGCCTTTTATTAATGCTTTGGTATGTATCTACTGACAAGTGATTATTGAATACTTCCACTGGAAGGATTCTGGAGATTAGGTAACATGTCCAACCCTTGGTCTTGCTTGTCCTTATTTTAGCTAGCTTCTGTTTCAGCATCTCCAATTAGGTCTGCACTCTCTATAATCTTCTGCCTCCTCTTCCCTGCTTTTATCTTAGCTTAGCACACATCCACCTTAATTCTCTTTGATAACTAGATACAAAAACATTTAATACCTTTACTTTTTTCTCTTGTGCAGAGAAGCCACAGTGGTGCAGCGGTAGCATTGTTGCCTCACAGCAAGCGGTTCTCCCGTTCGATTCTCGGCTGGAGCGCCTTCTGTGTGGAGTCTGCATGTCCTCCCCATGGTCAAGTGGGGTTCGAAAGACATGCGTGAATGGGCGTGTCTTCATTGGAGGTTGGGCGTCAGGCTGGCACCTCGGCACCATAAAAACAGACTGCCAATCATTAGTGGACCAGAGTTCCGCTGTGGCAACCCCTAACCAGGAAAAGCCAAAAGAAAAACAACTTTTTTCTCTTGTGCCTCTCTATCCCATGATTATTTTGGTATGATGTGTCCCTCTACTTCTCCCTTCTGCTCTTCACCTTAAGAACTTTTTTCTGTGACTTATTCTTTCATGTTTCTTTCTTCCTTGGCCTTAGCTGCTCTGATGCCCCCTTAGCCCTTTCCTAATCTCATCTCCCTACCACAGTTACCTGTGTTGGGCTGTCTTTTTATTGTCTCCATGATGTTTTTGGTCAAACACAGTAGTTCCCCTCCTTTGTTTCTTCTTCTTTTTTCTCATCACCTTCTTTTCCTTATTCATTTGATTCCTGAGTTTCTTTGATAACTGATTTGCACTTGCATATTATTGCCAGTCTTCCAGATCTATCACCATCATCTTTCCAAGTTCCTCATTATGCACACACTTGTATTTTGTGGTCCCCCTCTGTCTGTACCCTACAGTGAGCCATTCGATGACATGATTACTGCTCCTTAGGACGGCCTTTCCCTTATGACTTCTGCTTTATGTAGACCCACATGCCGGATGAATCTGTTGTCCAGAACATGCTCCCTTTCTACTCTGTATCCTAGAATGTGCTAGTCTGCATATGGGAGGCTCAAGTCCCCTATAATGACCTTTCCTTATTCTGTGCAGGAACCACTCATCTTCCTCCCTTTGTGAGTTCGGAGGCAGGTATAAAATATCCATTGGTCAGATTTTCCTGTGTTTTCTATGGCTGCAGAAATCAAAATTTTTTAAAGAATTTTATTTTTTCTGTGTGATTTTCCTCATAGTTTTATTTCCCAAGTGCATGTTTCCATCATGTTTCTGTGTTCAGTTTGAACTTGTAAAGTTTAAGTTTAACATCACTGTTGCTTGACAAAGGTGGAAAACTGAAATATGCATAGTGTATACATAGATTCATAAGTAGTTACTAAACATGCAATCAAGGAGGCCATTGAGGAGTCTAGCCTAATTACCCAGTTTTCCCCAAAGTACTGTCTGGTTATGTGACTTGCCAAAAGTCACACAGTAGTTAAATGGAGGCTAAGGGACTCAAACCCTGGACTACAGTAAGCAGCTCCTTAACAGCTCATAGTTCTAATCCTCTGTGCTGTCAGTGAGACTTCTTAATATTTCTGGTGCTTAGACATCCTCTGAAAATGACTGCATAGCATAGCACTTTGTAGGGATGACTGCCACTTCACTGTCTTGGTTTAAACTACCTGACCTCACTAACACTGACAAATATGAATGCATGCTGACTTTTTGCTGAGAAGGCAATCTGGGAAGTTGCAGGCAAGAGGATAGTTGTTCATTTTCAACACTTGAAGAAGTTGGCATCATGGGGGAAACGGATGAACTGATGCTGCTTTGGAAACAATGGCCACAGTGTTAGAAAGTATCTCTCACAAGAGTCTGAAGCTGTACAAGCTGCCAAGTCAGAGAAGGAGTAATGACCTGAGGAATGCCTCGTCTGTTAACTGAGCCTGAAGACAATGGGGCAGTCATTATACTCTGGTAAGTGCCTACATGGTCCAAAATAAGAGACTTACGACTACAGCTGAATTTGAATATTTGAGCTGTAAAAATAATGTGGAGCTAATGGTGCTAGGTTGGGCCTGGAAGGATTGGATTTTGGCTTAACAGACTGACAGGCCAATAAAATAACTCTGAAAATGCTGCCTATCCATCACCTTCGCATATATTTTGTAGTGTGATTCAAGGACTTTTTGTTCAGAAAACTTCCTGACCAAACTTGCACAGATCAGGAATGTGACCATTAGAAGATGGTGAGATATCTTATAAAATTGTACAGTGCTGTTTACTGTAGTTGTATCAGATAAGGACAGTAATGCTATCCACCTTGCCATTAAGTTACATGCTTTGCATTTTCACTGCAAGTATCAGTTGTACCTGAGCCCTACTGAAGTTGTGTATTCCTCCCCCAACAGCCTACAGATAAAAATGTTAGTCCCAGTAAATTCAGCGATTGTCATAAACAAGAGGATGGAAAGATCCACTACAAACACTCCTGCAAGATCAGACATGGTGGTTAGTAAACTTGACATGTGTCTATGCCTACTGATGTGGGACAGGTGCCTGTAGGAAGGACATTTCTGCATTTTCTTTTCCTAACCAGAATTGGTTTAAGGTACTGGCTTCTATTAATGGAGATGACAACTCTGTGAACTCTGGAGGGAACCTTGGAGACTCCAGTACAAAGGAATGCTAGGAAGACTCATTGCAACTGAATTAATGCTATAACAGCAATTAAACTATATATTTTATGTTTTTGACAAATTCATTTCTACTTATTTGCGTGACCTGGGTCCCCCCTGCTTCAGCTTGTATGATGGGAAAATTTAGCTGTAAGATGTTCTGGAATGCCTCTCTATTCTGTTTTTGCACATTGCTTGCATTATGGAGCCTTCTGTAGGAACTTTGCATGCTGTGACTGTAGATACATGGTTGATTTTATTAACAGTTTCATATACATGGGGTACAGCTTACCAAAGTCCTGCTGTAATTATTGTTGTGATATTGTGTCTACTGAAAGGTTAAAGTGCTATTTGCAGCAGTTCATTTGTTATACATGGTTGGTGGGCACATATGTTTTCTGTATCATCATCGACCTCCTTTTCCCGTTTTCTACATGGGTTTGTGGTGTCAAGTTAACTGTTGTCATCTCTCTCTATTCAATGGCACTCTCCCACCTTCTTCAGCAGGCATTCCTGACTATTGCAGGTCTTTCCTCATACAATCTGTCCATCTCCTTGCTGGATGCCCTCGTGTCCTCTTGTTTTCTTCCTTTCTGTCCCAAATCATCTTCAGATTGTTTTCTGTTTTCCTGCACATGTACTTAAACCACCATCATCTGTTGGCTTTGAATGTCTCTGCACTTGGACATTGTTGTGCTTCTGCTCTGATATCCTTATTTATTGGTCTTCCTCATAGTGTGCATCCTACCACCTGTCTTAGGCACTTCATCTCCATCACCTGTAATGCAAAGTTATCGGCTTACAGCAACTTTGTTAATCTGTCCCCACCAACTGTTTGCTAATGTAGTCCATCACCATTAAAAACAGCAGTGGGCTTAGAGCTAAACCATGATATACACCCACTCCCTCTGGGAATGCTCTGTGAGTTCCAAACACTTCATACTTGCGTCATGGAGTCCTTGTACAGAACCTGCACTAATTCTGCCCATGTTTCTGTGACTTCAGAGCATTGCAGGACTGCCCAGATCAGCTTTCTTGGGGCCTTGTCATATGCTTTCTGAAAGTCTAGGAATGCCCAGTCGATGTCTTTCCTCATCTCTGGCTTCGTCTTAGCTATTTGTGCAGACATCAGGTTGGTTGTGCTGCCTGTTGATCTGAACCTGAACTACTAGTATCCCATCTTATTTTCTACTACAATGCGCATTTGTTTATTAGCACGCTCTTCAAAACTTTCATATAGCGTGACATGAATTTCATACTAATGTGCTGCCCACATTCATGAATGTTCCCTTTCTTCTTGTATACTGATATTGGTATGCCACATGAATTTCACACTTCTGTGCTGCCCACGTTCATGAATGTTCCCTTTGTTCTTGTATACTGATATTGGAATGCCACATGAATTTCACACTCCTGTGCTGCCCACGTTCATGAATGTTCCCTTTGTTCTTGTATACTGATATTGGAATGCCACATGAATTTCACACTTCTGTGCTGCCCACGTTCATGAATGTTCCCTTTGTTCTTGTATACTGATATTGGAATGCCACATGAATTTCACACTCCTGTGCTGCCCATGTTCATGAATGTTCCTTTTGTTCTTGTATACTGATATTGGAATGCCACATGAATTTCACACTCCTGTGCTGCCCACGTTCATGAATGTTCCTTTTGTTCTTGTATACTGATATTGGAATGCCACATGAATTTCACACTCCTGTGTTGCCCATATTCATGAATGTTCCCTTTGTTCTTGTATACTGATATTGGAATGCCACATGAATTTCACACTCCTGTGCTGCCCAAGTTCATGAATGTTCCCTTTGTTCTTGTATACTGATATTGGAATGCCTATTCTCTTGGCATGTGGTATAAACTTCTCTCTCTCTCTCTCCATACTGCTACGAGTACCTTCTGCAGCCATTTCTTCCCTAAATTACCCGACATCTTGATTATATCTGCCTTGAGCACATCTGAGCCTGCTGCTTTCCCTGACTTCATTTTCCTAGTACTGTTCTAACGTCTTCAAGAGTGCGCTCCTTTTCTTTTATTGTAGGCTTTGTTTCAAACAGTACAGCTTCTTTGAGGCTTTTCTTCATTGAGAAACTGCTACAAGTACTCCATCCATTTGTCTTTGATATTCTTTGGACTAATAAGCAGGTTGTTGCTGATATCCCTTATGAAGGGGGTATAATGTCTATTTTCTTTATCTGTTTGTCTTTGCCTTACAACCTGTTAGTTTCTTTGAGTCATCTACAGAGTTACTTTCCAGAAGCTGGTATAGTGCCTCTGATGCCTTGTTCTTTACTATTGCAACCGCTCTCTTAGACTGTTTGCCAACTAGAATTCTTTATTAGCCTGGTTTAGCTTTTCTGTCTCCGAGTACTGCCTGCAGTTCTTTCTTTTGATGAATTCCTGGGCATCTGCATTCCAGCACCAGCTTTCCTTATGGATTGGCCATATATCTGTTCTATAGTCCTCACACATTCTATTTTGAGTCTCTGTCATTTTTCTTCAACTCCACCCATTTCCTCCTCTTCCTGAGGTGCTAGAGCCCTGAGTATTTGTTTGAAATCTTGTGTTTTCTCTCCAGTCAACTTTCGGGTCTTTGGCCTGGTCTCTGTTGACATTGGAGCCCTTTCTGATCGCTGCTTACAGCTGATTGTGGCAACCAGTGGCCTACTGAAAGTTAAAGGTGTTATTTCTTACAGTGCATTTATTACGTATTGTGGTGGGGAGAGAATTGTAGGTCTCCTATTGGGTATTATTTCTTCTTAGAGTTAAATGTACTGTTTTCAGCAATACATTTATTATAAGTGGATGTGTTCTATATTTTGTCTTGCTATAAAGGTCATTTCACTGAGTATATTATGTGCTTGCTGCAGTGGTATTCACTGAGCTGCTGTGTATGATCCGGATTCTTGGGAATGGGCAATTTTGCCTGGAGTTGTCTCCCTCTCAGATAATGTATCATACTGTTGACTGTGCATTAGTTGGTTGTGGGAGCATGATTGTCTATGTACTGTTTTTTTTGCCGCTCTTCCAGTGGGTGTCTTTCTCACTCTTGTTTTATGGTGGTCATGGTAGTGTGTCCCCTTTTCCAGAAGCTGATTAGGATGCTATATCAGCATGATTTTGTTTTACCATGGAAACTAACTGTAGATTGTGTACATACAAGTTTATGGTAATACAGGATATTATTGGACAATGTGACTGTCTATCATATTTACTCCATATTGATGACAGTTTAGGTTGGACAGATTTGTTAGCCTTACTACTGACCATTGCTTTATTAGCCTTACTAATGACCCATGTTTCTGGAAACTTTACATAAAGCTTCTATAATATTGTCATAGCTCAAGTTATAAGGTCAGACACTCATTTTTGCGTCTTTTTTAATACAGATTTACTGTTGTAGTGTTTTCATTGGAGCTAGTTACACATCTCCAGAGGTACTGAGTTTGCACTCTTCTAGAGGTACCAGGTATGAAGTTTGTTTTTCTCCTATATCTGACCATTTAGATTAATATCTATGGACAATACAGCAGGTGGAAATCCTGCCATTGGAAATAGTATGATGAAGTATATATTGTTTAAGGTGCCCTGTCAAACATATGATCATTGTTGATAAATTCAAGACCGTATGACTAGGCAAAACTTTATTACAGGCAGCTAATTTAAAAGAAATTAGTCAAAGATGGATGAGGCCTAGGGGAGTTCTAATAACAGCATTTATTTGTTCCAAGCAAAGTAACAGGACTTCAGCAAATCAAAGGACTTGGATGAAAAGCAGTCAGAATTCCAGGGAAAAAACTGTCCAAATCCACTGTTCAGTAAACAACCTAATGTAACTCGGGACATAAACAGCAAAAATCAGCAAAACAAAGCTTTCGAGTAAAATCTCTTCAGTGTTTGATCTTTCACCGAAGAAGAGGTTTTTGTTTTGCTGATTTATGCTGTTTATGTCCTGAGTTGCATTAAATTGTTTACTGAACAGTGGATTTGGACTCCATTTATTTGTTCCCTGAACAGGAAGAGGGATATCATGGCATGTATAACAGAGGTTATATTACATTTTTCTGACATCTGGACAGATGAGAATGGCACAAAGGCAGTAACATAATTTAAGTCAGCAGGAGGAAACATAATGCCTTGATCGAATTATATTCTAACTTCTGATAAGGCAGCCATAGAAGGCTGCTGCCCATGAAAGGTCGCTGTGTCCACAGGGGCCTGAAATGATAAGGCAGCCATAGATGGAAGACTGCTGCCCATAAAATGTTGCTGTGTCCACAGGGGCCTGAAAGGTTTAATAATTGGGAAAAGTGTAAGTCAATAAAGAAACAAAGGCCAGAAATGTATCTGGGATCTTTGGACTATCACAACTGATCGGTGACCATTCAGGGGCATTGGAATCAGGCTTTAACACTGACTGTACATGTCAGACTCATCACACTAGGATCATATGGGGATCAGCTTAGGTCTCTTGACTATTGGCACAAGAATGTTTGACTATTCCCTGGCAGTCAGATATGAAAACAGCTTGTCTGAACCTGTAGTGGAAATGATGGTGTTATGGAACTGGTGGAGATTAGTGGGCCTAATTTTTAAAATGTTGACCCCCCTGATTAAAATAGGGATTCATATGGCAGAAATATTCCTAAGTTGGGTGAGAGAGTTTTATCAACTTTATCAGACGGAGAGACTGAAATGCTGAGGCTGAGAGAGGAGTTGCAATAGCAAAAAGCAAGGCACAAGAGACACTCTACCAACTTCTGGTAAGTGACTCAGTGGATGGCAAAGACAGAAAGAAAAAAAAATAGTCAGACACTCTTCAGAATGGATGCCAGCAACAATTGGCTCACCAGTTCACAAGACATCCAAGGCAGATGGAAGGAGTACTTCCAGCAGCTTCTGAATAGAAAAGGAAAATCCCAGAGAAGCTGTACTGCTCCAGACAGACTATGGTGAGAGAAGAGGAGGATCCCACCCTAGAATAAGTAAGAACAGCAGTAAGGAAAATGAAGTCAGGCTCGGATGAGGTTACAGCAGATATGATCAAGATGTTGGATGGGATGGGGAAAAAATGGCTCCTGAGGGTACTCAGAGCAATATGGAGAGAAGGGCGTATCCCAGAGAACTGGAGAATAAGCATATAAGTGCCAGTGTTCAAGAACAAAGGGGAGATTCACAACTATGAGCAGTATAGTGGTATCAAACACCTGTCACACTGCATGAAAATTCTGGAGAAGGAGATTGATAAATCCACGGACTAGTAGAAAGTAAGGTGGGAAATGATCGGTTAGGATTCAGATCAGGATGCAGCACAATCAACCCAATGTTTTCATTGAGACAGATACTTGAGAAGATCACAACTAATTGGTGAAATGAAGAAAAGTCCAACTGGGCATTTCTAGACTTGGCAAAAGCATATGATAAGGTCCCAAGAAAACTGATTTCAGCAGTCCTGTGGTGGTTCCAAGTCCAGAAGTATTGGTAGAATTAGTGCAACTATGTACAAGGACCCAATGACTCAAATATGAATGATGTTTGGTTTTACAGAGGGGTTCCAAGTGTGTTCATCAGGGTTCAGCTCAGAGCCCACTGCTATTCATACTGGTGATGGACTACATTAGCAAACAAGTCAGAGGAGACAGATCAATAAAGTTAATGTATGTTGATGATTTGGCATTACAGGCAAACTCTGAGCAAGAACTTCGGCAAAGGGGAATGGAATGCAAAACTGAAGGCACACTGGATAAAACTGTGTACAGATAAGAGAGTTGTAATGGCAGAAACGGGGGTAAATCAGAAAAAGGTAAAAAGGTGAGCTAGAAAGGAAAATAGTGGAGCAGGTTAACATCTTCAAGCATCTCGGAGGGGTGGTTGAGAAGAAGGGAAATTTGAATGAGGAGGTCAAAGCTAGAATCAGCAGGACTGCAACCAACTGTTAGAGTGTCAAGGGTAGTGTATGACAAAAGAATGCCAAAGAAGCTAAAAAGTAGGTGTAGAAAATAGTGGTGCAACCAGTACTCCAGTATGGCATAGAAACCTGGGCAGTAAAGACAGAGCAGTTGAGGAAGCTAGAGGTAATGGAGATACAGTGCCTGAGAAAGGTGGTAGGACACGCACTGTGGGACAGAAATGAGGACATAAGAACAGAAGCCAAAGTAGCTCCAGTTGTAGCAAAAGTCAAAAAGAATAGGTTACTCTGGTTTGGGAACATATGCACAAAAGCAGAAGACAATCTGATGAAGATGATTTGTGATAGATGGGAAGAAGCCAAGAGGAAATGAGGCCATCCAGCAAAGAGGTGGATAGACCACCAGTGGCATGATACTCCAACCCCATGTAGAAAAATGTGAAAAGGGGGCTGATGATGATGATGATTGACGCAGAATGAAACTTTTTTTTCTTTGTAATTTGGAACATTTATGAATTGGAGCCCTGTTTATTCGATGGGATAAGCTCCTATGTCATAGCCCTACTGATAAGCTGGCTATAAATCAATCTTTGAGGCCCCGCTTTTCAATTTCCTGAGGCCAAAAGCAGAGTTTTGCCTAAAAATTACATCATTGTTTCCTATGGACTATAAAACCCTTGCTTGGCTTTAGGAATTTTCCATATTGGAAATAAATTTTGTCAGTACAGTCAATGTCAGGCTCAGTTATTTTCCCCTAGGCAATGCTGTAAGTTAGAAAGCAGAACAACACGCAGAAATACTTGGCCTCCATTCTACCTTTAAAAAGAAAATAAAAAACATTATTTACGACAACTATGCAATTTTAGAAGCATCCATGAGGGATCTCTCTATTGTTTGGAGTAAGTTTCAGCTGTCATTTTTTTCAGGCCAATGTACTGCCATTAAAATGTTATCTGGAGGGTTATTTGCAGTCATCTTTTTCTTGGCACAATGTTTATATTATTTTTGTTAGTTTAGCAAAGTTATTAATAGAGTGCATTATGCATGTTTGCATGTTCATCTCTTGCTGGTTACTGAGTCATTTGCAGATTTTTCTAAGGCAAGTGTTGTACTAATGTGGACTGTGTCTATATTTAAAAAATACTTTTATACTACACTAGGTACAAGTCTGTTATGTTATCTCCTCTGAGTTCTCTCTTATTTTTGTTGACTGAAAGTTATTTACTTTTGCAAAAGTGAAATAAAGAAGGCCAGCCTCACTGCATATTTCTATAATTTTTTTTTGATAAAGACTACTATCACTCCTGAATTCTAGTTGGAGGCTGCCACAATTCATCACTTTCACCGTACACGGCCTAATCCTACCTAATTTCATATCCCTTCTTGGTGTCTTTATTAGTTGTCTCCTGTGTATACTTAGCTCTTAGTACCTCATACTTAGGTTCATCTTAGTTTGATTTTCTTATTTCTGAACATCCTTTCCTTTGTCCATACCTCCACAACTTCTACATGCTTCTGACTTCCTTCTTCTCAGCCCACTTTGTCTTCTATCCTTCATTGTTCATTTTCTTTAGTCTACCACTCCATCTATTATCTCCTCTCTCTCCTCCCTTCATTGCTTCCTTATCCCTCTCAATGTTCTAGCTACTGTGCTTTCATAGTTTGGGATCATGTTCATTCCCAGATCCATTATGAACTTGCTACTGTAGTTAGTGATACTTTTTGAGTCGTGTATCTATTTTTTATAAATGCCCTCAAATTGTAGAGCACCTTTACTCATCAAGGTAAATTATTCCACTAACCAGCAAATCTATAAGGGAAGAATCATCCCATCTTTTTTTGCATGATGTCTAGACAGTGGCAATGGTGGCTCTTTGTTTCCCAATTCTGTAGAAGGCTTATATAATTCCAGATGATATAATTTCGTCAAATGTGGATCCTTTATTTACAAACTGCATTTACTTAAACTTCTTGTCACAAAACTGTAGTTGGTTGACTACAAGAGAAAACCTTTTAACTTTTCTTCAAACCTATTTTATATAGATCACATATTCTCTAAATGTAATATTTTTGCATTTATTCTAACGTAATTATTTGTCAATTTTTTTCCCTAAAACATCTTTCTTTCAGTTGTAGAAGGTGTAACCAGTATACAAGCCATGTCTGTCCTCAAGCATGGTGCTGTTTCTATTTCTTTCAATGACCATTTACAGTTCTTCAGTTCCCAACCACAAAATCAACACACCCAGTGGTCTGAGCTGACAGTACAGTCCACAGTTCGATATTTCTTTATAAATTATGCACATTTCCAGTAATACATATTTAAGTTGGTTGCCAGTTGCCTTTATCTGTTAATCATAAAAATAATTAGACTCAATAACTGTGTAAAGGAATTTAACTTCACTCCTATTTAAGTTTTAGGTCAGGTGACTGACAATATCGCCTGCTATCTATTCTCGTGCGTCTTTCCTGAACAACCTATTGGTTAAGTTGATTTTTTTGATGTTTCCTTACTCCTGTTTTTAATCCCTTTCAAGCTTTCCTAGAGAAACCATTTTTCTATCCCTCTCAATACCTTCCTATCCACTGTCACTATCTTTTCTAATTTGTCCTTTTCCTCAACACATTCTGGTCTCTCAGCCTTTCTCTACTTTCTGTTTACTTGAGAGTTTTTATTATAATAGCCAAACACATTCTGTATTCTAAAACTGGTTTTACCATGGCTATATATATAGGAGTAGTAAAATGATCTTCTTGGAACCAAGTAATATCAAATTAATATGAAATACAGTAATTTTTTTTCTTAATACATACATAACTTCATAAACAAAACAAAATTTTTGATGTCATAATTTTCTCTCTTAGATGAGTATAATAAATGATGTAGCATAGCCTAGTTATAAGATAATTTGAATTGGTCCCAAAGAACATAACCACTTATTCTCTATGTTGACTTTCAAATGGTTTGTTATCCCAGCACTTTGTAAAGTCAATAAGAGCACCTTGAATGTAATTGCTGCTGTTCTGATGTAGTGTTATTACTGCATCCAGTTTGCACTCCACAGCAAATTTGTACAGCTAACAACATCTAACTCTTAAGTCATATTATAATGTCTTAAACAGGGGAGCGTCCATGCCTGAGCACTGAGGGGGCTCCATTAATTACTACCTTCCATGTAGATGAATGCCTCTAAAACTAACTTTTTGTTTACAATAGTCTAACCAATTATTTATCCTCTTAATCACATATGGACTCACGCCTGATATAATCAGTCTTTTTATGAGATTAGAATGAGGATGGGTACTACATGCTTTGGTAAGATATTTACTGATTTTCAATTATGAAATCTGGCTTCTGTTACTTCACTAACATCCAGTAGATATCTACATTTCATAGAGTATTTAAGGGGGAATACCATAATTCCAAATATTTCCCAATCACACTTATTAAACCCACAGGTTTTACTATTGTGGGTATGTGTTCCCTATCTGCCTTCTAAAATGGATACAATGTCTATGAGATGCAAGTGTGATGACACATTAATAGTCTCTTGATGTAAATGGAAGGAAGTAGTGCAAGACTGCATATAGGTGGTTCTGTCATTACAACCTAATGGCGCCTCTAGGTGTTTATGCAGTTGCATCCTACTGATACCTCCAGGTGTTTCTGCATTTACATCCTACTGATGTCTCCAGGTGTTTCTGCATTTACATCCTACTGATGTCTCCAGGTGTTTCTGCAGTTACATCCTACTGATGCCATCAGGTGTTTCTGCAGTTACATCCTGCTGATGCCTCTAGGTGTTTCTGCAGTTGCAATCTACTGATGCCTCCAGGTGTTTCTGCAGTTACATCCTACTGATGCCTTCAGGTGTTTCTGCAGTTACATCCTACTGATATCACAAAGTCAAACACCCAAGGCAAACTGTTGAAAAACACCAAGTGGCACAGTGTTAACCAAACCAAAACTCCGGAGCACAATATCTGCACCAGCAACAAACGAAATTTCCAATAATTTTATTTAAAAATGAGCGCTTTCGGTAGAGAGCATTCTCCCCACCTTCATCAGATGATAGTTTTGTTTAAAACTACACTTTTTATATACATAGCTAATTGTCAATAAATTAATTAACATGACTGCTAATAAGTAATTAAACCAAGATTATTAAAACTGTTTGCTACTGTGTAGTTGAATATAAACATAACTAAACTGCAACTAATTAAACTGCAAGTTTAAAGGACACATAAATAAATAAATGAATAAATGAATAAAACATAACTGATATCAGCATGGTACGCAAATAAGAAACATTAAAAAACCTGAAAATTGTTAAACAATTATTAAACACTGAAAGACCTAACCTAAGTCATTTTGAATCATTTTAAATCATTTTAAAAAATTATGAAAATGTGTACATTTGTACCTCGTGTAGGAAATATCTACCCAAATATATGTACAAAAAATACAAAGTACATCTATGCATAAATCATGTGCATATGCCTGTTCCTATTTTACTGTTTCTATTTTGGTTCCAATTATTGTGACTCTTGTTTAAAAATTATTATTATTGTTGTTAGGCTGTTGAAACTGATGTAAGAATGAAATTAAACTTAAAATTAAACAGAAAATACATTCCTTATCATCTATACAGTTTTTATGTCCTATGTCTAAGAATATATGTATATGTGGACCGAATGTAAATATATATATATATATATATACTACATGTTTAAATATTGTGTCCTATCTCTTGAGAGCTTTTAATTTTAATATACATTTGATGGACACAATCTCAATGAGCCCTGGAAAAGTGTAGGATGAGGTACGTACTTGCCAAACATGTAGTATATATATATATATATATATATTTACATTACATCAGTCTCAATAGCTCAACAACAATAATATTAATTTTTAAACAAGAGTCACAATAATTGGAACCAAATTAGTTACAGTAAAATAGGAACAGGCATACGCACATGATTTATGTATGGATGTACTTTGTATTTTTTGTACATATATTTGGGTAGATATTTCCTACACGAGGTACAAATGTACACATTTTCATAATTTTTTAAAATGATTTAAAATGATTCAAAATGACTTAGGTTAGGTCTTTCAGTGTTTAATAATTGTTTAATAATTGTTTAACAATTTTCAGGTTTTTTAATGTTTCTTATTTGCGTACCATGCTGATATCAGTTATGTTTTATTCATTTATGTATTTATGTGTCCTTTAAACTTGCAGTTTAATTAGTTGCAGTTTAGTTGTTATGTTTATATTCAACTACACAGTAGCAAACAGTTTTAATAATCTTGGTTTAATTACTTATTAGCAGTCATGTTAATTAATTTATTGACAATTAGCTATGTATATAAAAAGTGTAGTTTTAAACAAAACTATCATCTGATGAAGGTGGGGAGAATGCTCTCTACCGAAAGCGCTCATTTTTAAATAAAATTATTGGAAATTTCGTTTGTTGCTGGTGCAGATATTGTGCTCCGGAGTTTTGGTTTGGCTAACACTGTGCCACTTGGTGTACATCCTACTGATGCCTGCAGATGTTTTTGCGGTTACATCCTACTTATGCCTCCAGGTGTTTCTGCAGTTACATCCTACTGATGCCTTTAGGCTTCAAATATTGCTTGCTCATATTTGCATTAATAATTCTAAAAGCCATGCCACATATAAGGTATTAAATGCTTTCTTCTGAAAGCTTGCATGATGGCAAACACAGTTGTATTGATGTTTGACTTCTGTCTAGTGCAGCTAAAGAGATATTGCACAATTATTTGTGTACTATTTATTTGTATTGTAATAATTGTCATATTTCTCTAAATATCTAAACAACAGTGTCATGCAGGCAGAAATGTTTAGTCTTATATGAAAGCTCACACCAGTAAGAAGAAAATGGTTTTGTGGCAGTTGTGTGTTGCTTGCTTATTTACTAAGTTATCATAAGCTGTTTATATTGCATTACAAGAATTAATATTTAATATATATATCTGTCCCATACACACATCCTTCCATTGCTCCTTTGTAAATTCTTTCCATTGTTTTCCCAATTGTTTTTTACCACCTGATTGATTGCTATAGTCCTCATGCAATATTTTACATGCCCTACTAATCATACCTTTTTTTAACAGCAACTTCTATTCTAAACTCAACTAAAACTCTACCACAGTTGATTTTTTCAGTTAGCACCACTCGACCCTTTCTCTGTGCTATAGTTTATCAATCTCTGGTAGAGAAGAAGGCCTGCAACCTGTTGTCCAAACTGCTGCTTGGCACCATCCCACACTAATTTCATTCTCTCTCTAGTTATTTGTTCCTAATACCTTTGTTCTTCTGCTAATTTTTTTTACAGTAAATATCCTCCTCCTCTTGCCTGTTTTGTATATCCCTGGGTGCAGTCATCTCTGTTGTTAACATTTCCATGTTGGATTAGTTCTTAGAATACTTTGTTGCTACTTTATGAATATGATATTCTGTATGGTGTTTGATGTTCATTCTAAGAGCTTGCTTTCAAAATCCTATTCTCTCCTTTCTTAAGTCCATTTCATTATCATGATCATCATTGTCCCTTTCTACTTTGATTTATAACCTTCTGCTTGTGTTAATTATAGCAGCCTTAAATGTGTATCTCCAAAGTACCCCTTCAGATGAGGTCATCTTAAAAGGTTGAGGAGAATCAGCTTATCAGACTTGAGTCTTCCCCTCCCAAATAAATTATTTCAGCTATTTATTAATTATGATCCACAACTTCTTGTATAGTTGAAAAAAAAAATGTCTGTCCTGCATATATAACTAAAGGGACTCGAAACAGTTTTTACTACTTGCATCTTGCTTTTCATATCCATGATCAAGCACTTCCAGGTTCTCAGTTTCTGTATTATATTTTAAGTCTTTTTTTCATGTATCCCTAGCTACCATAATAAAATCCTTTTTAATCCACACAACTAAATACTTCATCTTATCGTGTCCCCATAAGTATGGATATTGCTAAATCATTTCCTGTGGGGGTACATACTTTATTGCTATAGCCTTTGTTATATCTTCATTTATTGAAACCATCTCAAAATGTTCCATATCACCAATATGCCCTTTTCTGGATTTATTGAGTACAAAATAATATCCTCTGTAAATAAAGGTAACCTTTTTTGATTACCATGCTAGTTATATCATTAAATTTATTTTCTTTGCTAAAGGCTCTAATATAAAGCAGAAAGAGGACTCCCCTTCATGGTTTCTCTGTTCAACCACAGTCTGTCAGAGAGGATCTATTCCACCTTGTTCTGACCCTTCATGTATCCATCTGACCATATTATTCTATCACAGAATACAAATGCTACCATTGTCCTGGTCATAAAATCCCAGCTGATAATATTGAATGCTTTCTCTTTATCAAGACCCACCAACAGTAGCATCATTTTCTTGCACTTTGCTTCTTTTGGATCATTATTGTTCTATTGATGTTTTCAGATGTTTGGCTTCCCCTCCACAAAATTACACTGATCCCATATCTATCAATTTTGCCAACATCTTTGCCATTTTCTTAGCATAGACGTAAGCACTTTATAAGGATGGTTTACAACTGAAATGGGTCTGTAGAGTCTTTACCCTCTTTACATAATACAGATGCACTACAGCTTTCTTCCAAAATGCTTGTACTCTGCCCTTTTTAAACATTTAGCTCTTTATAGCTTTCTTTCCTTACAGCTTCCAAACTTCCACAGGAGTCCCATCTGTTCCTGGAGGCTTCCTTATTGACTGATTATATATCACAATTTTATCTCATTTGTTCCTATATTGGCTAATTGTTGCTCTCTATCTTACATGAATCTTGGCATAAGTAAGTCTTCCAGAATTATGTTCATCTGTGCCTTTTCTTGGTTTCCACATTACTCTGTTTCAGACAAATTTCTATAAAAATTCTGAAATGTCTCTAATACTGCTATAGAATCTCTAGTTATTTTCCTGATATAGGATTTTTAAGACTGGTGACAATCCTTTTTACCTTCTGTTACTTAAGTCATTATTATAATATTTTTTGTGCTCTAGAGTTATCAAAAATACTTCCTTCACAGCATCCTTTCTTAACTCATCCATATTATCCAGATGCTCCCTTATACTTTTAGTACTCAGCAATTGCTCCTCCTTTTGTTCTGTGAGATTCCCTCCATTTTGCAATATCTTCACCTTTGTCAACATCTCGCAATAATTCATATTACTTTTTTACATCTCTCTCTTATTTCTACCATGTGTTAAAACCCACTTTCATTTTATTCCACTCACTTGTTATCCTTCTAAAGACATGTCTGTCTTTTCTATTAAGTTTTGTATAATTTTTTCTATATTATCCTTAAGTTTTCTCTTAATAACACACAACTATGACATCCATTCTCCTTTTTTTACTTTATTACCCTGCATCTTTAGCTTAGTGGCTATTGGTGTGTGATCTGAAATAATAGATATGTACTGAAATGTCCAAATAAATACATATGCTGCCATGAAATTCAAAGAAATAGCATGTAAATGTAAATGTTGAGTTCCAACTACTTAATTCACATCTTCCATAACATATATTCTAATATAATTCTTCTGAAATCTATATTTTTATTATACTTATACTTCTAGGTACCCAATGCATCATTTCTGTTGCAAATCAGGTTCTAGCTTCCACCCATTAATAACATTCCTTTTTACTATTATTACTATTATTTCCTCCAAAATTATCTTAAGGTTATGATAGCAGTGTAATCCTCCTTCACTGCCAGTAACTCTGTACTAACCCAACTCTGCCATTACTATCTCTCTTCCCTATTCTTCTGCCACTACTGGACCCCTTCTAGCATTTAGTATTATTATTATTCCCCATTTCCTTTGTCTCTGAAATGCTACTAAATGTCCACTCTGACATTCTTTATTTGTTAAATTCACAGGCTGATTTACAGCCAAATGTGTCTCCTGCAACATTGTTATTAGCACAGTACACTCCATAGTATAATTTAATACTTTTTATTTGCTTTTTGTAAGTCTATTTACATTCCATGATAATATGAACTGAGTAGCCATTATGATGGAACGATATTACTCCTGCCTATTATACATGACAGTTCTTTTGGATGCTTATTTTCATCTTTTACCTTATACCCACACACTAATTTTTGTCAGCATGATCTTGTAATTAGTCGCTTCTTCTTATCTCTATTTTTGAATGATTATTCAATTAAAATATATGTATTTATAGGAACAAAAATGGATACACACAGTATTTTCAGATGCAGTTCACTGTACCAAGCACAATTTTCCTCTAAGAGCACACTGGGAACACATTCCTGATATGGAGCTGGACTCACTCTCTCCAGGCCCAAACTGACCACTTTGGAGCTTTGTGTCCTTGTTCCAAGTATCTGACACACACACACACACACATACACACACACACACACACACACACACACACACACACACACACACACACACCTGGGAAAGGCTAGCACATATTTACCAGCTGTACCCCCTCTGCACAGACTATAAGGTAATTACACTGCCACCAGTCAGCTAATCTAAGGCTCTTACAAAGATACACAATTATGCTGAGTAAAATTAATACTAATACAAATGGTAGAGTTTGACCATTACAGCAAGGCTTTCAGGAGCAGCCACAGTGTCACTAAAATAAGCACACAGCCACAGTTAGCATTCTCACCTCACAGCAAGAGGTTCTCCAGTTCGATTATCAGCTTGGGTGCATTCTGTGTGGAGTCTGCATATCCTCCCTGTGGTCGCGTGAGTTTCCTTCTGGTGCTGCAGTTTCCTTCCACATCCCAAAGACATGCTGTAGGCGGATTGGACACTCCAAATTGGCCCTAGGTGTGAGTGTGTGCATGTGAGTACCTTCTGTGGAAGGTTGGGCATTGGGCTGGCAACTCCGCATCGTAAAATTCCACTGCCAATCATGAGCGGACTGGTGATCCACTGTAGCAACCCCTAACCGGGATAAGCCAAAAGGATATGATATTCTTAAGATGTTAAAAGTTTTCCCTGAAAGACCAGCCACAATGAAAGGTATAGACATATTTAATAATAAATAATAAAATAGAAATACTGAATATCTAGTTACAATAAACATCAGAGTTTCACTCACAGGAGATATAAAAAATAACATAGTTGGACAGATTCACACAGATACAGAAATTTTCAAGACTTTTTGCTTAATTGTGAAAACACTCAAATAAAAATAGTTTTGCAGAATACCTATCCCCTTTTAACTTGCAACAAATTCACTACATACATTTTTCAAAAAGCAAAGCCTACTCCTCCAAATAGCTGCCTCAACTCAATGACTGCATCCACAGGCATTAGCTATTATAAAATTAAGGTAATTTACAGTAAAGCATGTGTTATAGCCTGTATTCCCACTTATACTATTTGCTGATTGTTTCTTTCTTATCTCTGTTTCTTTCTCAGATATGAAAAATAGTTTGTATGTTTTCAGTAAATATTAACTTCTAAATGTAAGAAAAAGAGCATTGGGTAACTTTAAATTAATAAACTAAATTGTGAAATGCTATATTAGATGCATTAAAGTTCTAAGGCTTCAGGGAAGGCAACCTAACCTGTTCCTTCTCCTTGTATGATAACTAAACTCCTATGATTTTTGCTACTAGTGACTGATACTTTCTCCATATTTATTATTTTTTTCATCCCTTGTTGATACTGGTACAGTAATGCTGATTAATATATCTCTTTATACTGTACAATACTGCTGATTAATATTCCTCAGTTTATACCTCTATGATTGAATTCATCTGGCAACCAACTAAATTCCTGATTTTATATAATATATTCTGTATAAATTACTGTAATCAAACCAGCTGATTCCTGCTTTTATGTATATTTTGTTGTCTTTCGGCTTTTTCCTGGGAAGGGGTCGCCACAGCGGAACTCCGGTCTGCTAATGATTGGCAATAGATTTTTACAAAATGCAGAGGTGCCAGCTCGACGCACAACCTTCAACGAAGGCACGCCCTTTTACGCACGCATGTCTTTCGAACGCTACCCAACCACGGGGAGGACATGCAGACTCCACACAGTAGGCACTCCCAAGCCATGCCGAGAATCGAACGGGAAACCTCTTGCTGTGAGGTAACAATGCTACTACCGTACCACCGCGGCATTCCTGCTTTTATGTATATATTCTGTATATATTACTGCAATCAAACTGACTAAATTCCTGCTTTTACATAAATATTCTTTATATATTAATGTAATCACCATGTGTAACACTGTTTCTACTTTTGTACTGATTAATGTTTAGTTTTTTCTGTATCTATGTTTTTGTTGGAGCTTTTCTCCCTGGGCCTCCACTGAAAATGGGCTCTTTTAGGCCCAGTGGACTTTTCTGGCACACAAATGCAATAAATAAATAAAATAAATAACTACTTGTAAAACTGATTTACTTCCTACCATTTCAAACTGTATTTATTTTTCACTGAGCTACTTGTCAATGTATCTTTAAATGTTAATTACATTGCACCTTATACTTTTCACTCAGAATACACTATGCAGACCTCTCATGACTCCTAGCCTCTGGCTGCAGACTGCTTATCTCTAAATCAGGGGTGGGCAAACTTTTTGATTCGTGGGCCACATTGAGTTCTAACATTTGACAAAGGGGCCGGAACAGGAGCAGATAGATGACATGCTTTGAAAACATCACCTCATTGGGGGAAAAATGCACATCTTGGGATATGGAGAAAACATGTGCTTTAATTTCCAATGAAAATGAAGAAAAGCATTACAATAAAATCTCTGACTTCGAAATGAGTCTTTAAACAATGGCTCCCTAAAAAAATGTTTTCATTCTATTTTTATATGAATACAGTATAGGAATTTTAATAATGGCTTCTGAGGTGCACTCCAGTGACACTATGTCCAGGTCCTCTGGACCATATCAAACTAGATCACATTCTTTGAGGCATTTTAAATCAAAAGTAATATTAGGACTTATGGAAAATGCTGCACAGACAAGGAGGGGACTTATATATTCAAGTGCCTGCTTACATATTAATCCCTTGTGAACCAAACAGAACACAGTAATAACTGCTTCTTCTTACCTACTTAATAGTGTACTTTTAGGAGAGCTTAAATTAATAAGCTAGTAAATCATTTTACACGCAGATACATTTTCTGTCAGTGAAACTGGACATCTATTTAACTTCAGCAGGTTTTGAACAGTGATGCTGCAATCTACACACACACACACACACACACACACACACACACACACACACACACACAGACACACACAGACACACACACACACACACACACACACACACACACACACACACACACACTTGTCAGCTTTCATAATTCACTTTCTCTCTCCAATCGCTCACACACACATATACTCTTCACCTTTCAAACCTCCATTCAATCACTTTCTCTCTCTGATCGCTCACACACACACTTCACCTTTCAAACCTGCATTCACACACTTTCTCTCTCCAATCGCTCACACACACACACACACTCTTCACAATTCAAACCTGCATTCACTCACTTTCTCTCTCCGATCGTTCACACACACACACACACACACACACACACACAGACTCTTCACAATTCAAACCTGCATTCACTCACTTTCTCTCTCCGATCGCGCACACACACACACACACACACACACACACACACACACACACACACACTTCACCTTTCAAACCTGCATTCACTCACTTTCTCTCTCCGATCATTCATACATACACACACACACACACTTCACCTTTCAAACCTACATTCAGTGATTCACTCACTTTCTCTTTCCTATCGCATACACACACACACACACACACACACACACACACACACACACACACACACACACACACACACTCTCTCTCTCTTACCCTGAGTAGTGCTCGGCATCTTCTGTTCAATCCATCCTCATGCTGCTGCTGCTGCCATTAATCCTGGGCCCGGCTCCGTTTCAGGGCTCGCTGTATCCCCCAGCCTGCTAACGCCATTAATCCCAGCTCCGTGAGCTCGCTATATCCCTGGCCTCTTTGCTGCTGCCATGAATCCGTTTCAGGGCTCGCTGAGTCAGCCTCTTCTGTTCCACATGTTGCATTCCCGCTGACTGTTAACTTAACCACCAGCCAGCCGGAATGATGATGCGAGCTCCTTGAGCTCAATTCCGACTGGCTGGTAGCCTGACTGTGCTGACGTCATCGTGCATGTGATGACGTCAGCCCTGACAGCATGAAAATTTAAAAAAAAGAAAAGAAAAATCGGAAATGAAGGGGTGCCAAGTTTGGCGGGCCGAATCAAAACGTTTAACAGGCCGCATGTGGCCCCCGGGCCGTAGTTTGCCCATGCCTGGTATACATCATCTTAAACAGACTACTTCTTCTTTCGGCTTTTTCCTGGTTAGGGGTCGCCACAGTGGATCACCTGTCCGCTCATGATTGGCAGTGGAGTTTTACAGTGTCAAGTTGCCAGCCCAGCGCCCAACCTTCCACAGAAGGCACACACTCACACATAGGGTCAATTTAGAGTGTCCAATCCACCTACAGCATGTCTTTGGGATGTGGGAGGAAACTGGAGCACCTGGAGGAATCCCACATGACCGCAGGGAGGACATGCAGACTCTGCACAGAAGGCATCCCAGCCGAGGATCGAACCAGAGAACCTCTTGCTGTGAGGCGACAACACTAACTGCTGCATCACCGCGGCCACCCTATACAACATCTTAGACTAAGATAAATTGATTAATCCAAATAATTATTTGTTACTATGAGTAAATACAGGACTATAATGTCATTAGAGCAGAGAGGAAAAAAGATGCATTTAAAATGGTCACTGTCAGAAACATATTTGTAATTCTTATTTAAATATAAATGCAAGTCAGATTAAATAAATCACTACAGTAAAACATATGTTAAGACATTTTGGATAAAAATAGTTGCTTTATAAATGAAAACACAGTTCAAATGATCATTCTCGAATGTGATTGGCTGTTAGAATTCAGTGAAGAGAAACGGGTTCAAAAGTCATGCCTGCTTCCTGAAAGACATCACAGATTGTTTCTCATGAGTCTGGGAGCTAACTGAAGCCTTTAAAAACTCAAGCTTGTCACAAAAGTTGTCAAAATCCATCAAAAAAGTAAGTAGGCGGGAATATTCTAGTGAAGTGAAGCTTTTAAGCATTACTTGTAAAATGATGAATATTTATAATAAAGACTCCAAATTACCAACCATACACAGTTATAAGGTATATTAGCAAAATGGAACATATTTCAGAAATTCAGTTTAGTAAATGTAAAAGACATCTACAACTGGAATGGCCACAGAAATACCTCACAAAGAGGATTACTGGCCTCAAACAGGTGCCCTACGCAGACCATTCTAAAAAACTCTAGCTTTACTCTGTTGCATATCACCTACTCAGAGGCGATCTCTGCCTAACATACAAAGCTATGTCAAACCCAGAGCTGTTGGACATGCTCCACTTAAAGAAATCCCAATCCCTCTTAGCTACACACTCTAGGGACCTAAACCTTGTCACTACAATAAACAGAACATGCTGGAGGGATAGATTCCTGTCCCAGAGACTTCCCATATATCAAAGCTCCTCATTAGCACTCTTCAAGAAAAATCTCGATGATTGGATGGGAGATAGGAAATTCCCCCTGGGGATCACTTCTGTGGCTCTGCTTGACAGGAGTACAGGAAAATAATTTTCTTGGGTGGCGAAAGCCAGGGTACCGTTTGGCTAGGCTTATATAGGCCCTAGGTACAATAGCCTAATACCTACCTATGAGCCTATATATAATAATAAAATGTCACCACTTTCTTTTTAAATGCTTAAAAGTAACACAGTAACCATTTCTCTCTCCTGCAGTGATTAAATACTATGACACTAGGACTAAAGCAGAAAAGGAAGGCACATACATGAAGAAATAAGTATAAAATATAAAAGAAATATATATAAATATTTATTTTATTTATTTATTTTATTTATTTATTTATATTTGTTGACCGGGAGTGTCCGACTGGATGTAGGTCCATTTTCAGCGGAGGTCTGGGGAGAAAAGCTCCACAGTTATAATAAACAGACAGTAGTTACATTGGATTACATAGCGATTAACAATTTACATAGCAATTACTTACAACATATTTACAGATGAACATAGTACATCAGTAGACAACTAGAATCTTTATCTGTGAAGTACATAACAGACATTAACAAATGTTAAAATAAGAAGTTCCTGCTGTGTAAGTACTAGGCTTATGGGCATCTGAGCTAGCTATAATCAATGTAGTTAGTGGAGTGGAAAGAAAGGTAGTGGTTGGAGGGGGTGGGTGATATTACAGTGGGAGTTGCAAGGGCATAGCCAGCATGCTTTTAGGTGCACTTTTAGTAAAGTTTTGAAGTGGGTGCATGATGGTATGGAGGTAATTGTGGGTGGGAGGGAGTTCCATAATTTGACTATGGTGCAAGAGAATAGTGTTTCACCAGCAGAGTTATTGGCTTTAGTGATCTGCAAGTGATTTTTGTTGCTGGATCTTAGTGGTCTGGTGGGATGGGACATTTAGTGGATGGTTTACTAGTTTGTGGGCGAGTGAGAGTTGATACCATTGAAGGAGGTGAGGGAGTTCAAGCCAGCCCAGTTCAAGTGAGAGACAGTGGTGACTATGGTAGGATGTCCCTGTGGCGAATTTGGCAATTTTGTTGTAGCAGGTCTCTTGCTTATTTAGATTGCATTACCTTAGGTTGGTATATATTGGAGAGGCATAAAGTAGGGTGGAGATAAGGTGGGAATTTGCTATTGAAATCTTTGCTGCTTTGGTGAGAAGATGCTTATTTCTGTATAACGCTCCTAGTTTTTTGTGGACTTTTTTTATGGTCATTAATATGTGAATGTCAAATTTTAGTTTGTCTGTTTCCACTCCTAGCAATTTGGTGTGTTCAGTTGGGTATATAGTGGTGTTGTCTTTTGCTGTGATGTTAAAGTGGGAGTTGTTTTGAGTATGTTTGGTGGGTTGGAAGATGAGTAGTTTAGTTTTGTTTGGGTTGAGTATTAATTGGGCATCTGATAACCAAGTTTCAACAGAGGAAAAGGCTTCCTATGTGACTTTTTGCAGTTTGGGTAGGGACTGGGCTGAGCAGATGATGGTCAAGTTATCTGCGTATTGTATGAGTATGCCATGTGTGGTGGCAGAGGCTAGATTATTTGTGAAAACAGAGAAGAGTAGGGGTCCAAGGATGGATCCTTGGGGAACCCCTATGGAGACAGGTAGTTGGGGAGATGTGTCATTCTGCCATACAACGGATTGTTGGCGGTCAGACAGGTAACTCTGAAACCAGTTGGTGACTGATTGTGAGAAGGATGGGTTATTGAGGACAGAGATAAGTTGTTTGTGTGGGACCATGTCAAATGCTTTAGATAGGTCTAGGAAAGTAGCAGAGGAGAGATAGCCATTGTTTTTATGCTGAAGGATAGTGTTAGTAAAGGAGAGTAAGGCAGTGGTGGTGCTATGGTTTGGTCGGAAACCATGCTGAGTACTGGAAAGGAGGTTGTTAGTAAGGAGGTAGTCTGAGACCTGAGAGTGTATGCATCTCTCTAGTATTTTGGAGAGTGGAGAGAGAATAGCTATGGGGTGGTAATTGGTTAGTTCTGTGGAGGGTCCGCCTTTGTGGAGGGGAATTATATGTGATACACACAGTGTGGGAACATAACTTTCTGACAGAGATTGGTTAATCAAGATAGATACTGGGTAGGCCAGAGCATCAGCTGTGATTTGTAGGTATTCACTTGGGAGGTTGTCTGCTGCTAATTTGGTGGGTTTAAGTTTAGTTAAGAGTTTTTTTTATGTTGGAGGTAGGTACAGGAGGAAAAGAGAAGGCAGTGGGGAGATTAGTACTTGAAGGTGTGGGTTGGAGGGGAGGGGGGTTGTGTTGTTTAGCTAGTGATAGTATGGTTTGTGTGAAGTGTGTGTTGAATGAGGTAGCAATATTTTCTGAGGAGTGAGGGATGTTAGGAGGAGGGGTACTGACTTTACCTGGGTGGAGGATGTAGTTTATGGAGGACCAGAATTGTTTGGGGCTGTGTTCGGAGGAGTCTAGGGCAGACTGGTAGTATTGGAATTTGTCCTGTTTTATTAGCTTTTTGACTCTATTACTTAGTTCTAGGAATTTCTGTCTAGTTGAGGTGGTCTTGGTTTTGCGCCAGTGCTCCCAGGCTTTATCCCTGTTTTTCATTTCTGACTTATTGGTTTTCTGTAGCCATGGGGAGGGTTGTGCTTTGATTCTGGAAAGTCTTATGGGGGCATGGTAATTAAGGATGCTCAGGAAGGTAGTATTAAAAAATTCAACTGCGTCATCAAGACTGAGGTACTTTAGAGGATGCCAGTTACATTATTTGAGGGATGAGATGAATGTGAGTGGGTTAAAGTTTATTTTTTTACGTATCTGACGGTAGATGACAGGTTTAACTTGGTATAGGTATTTTTTCAGTAGGAATGTTGGGGAGTGATCACTGAGGCTATCTGATAAGCAGCCTGTTATATATGACTGGGGGTTCTTACTGACTAGTATACAATCCAGGGTAGTGTGCTTGCTGGAGTTTTTATTTATCCTGGTTGGCGACTGGACTAGTTGGGTGAAGCCATGAAGGTTTACATGATGGGGTTGGATGGTTGCCAGAACAGGATTGCCAGTCAATATTGAAATCACCTAAAATGATTTCTTGGGGGAGATGGTGGGTAGACCAGCTGAGGAGGTTTTCTAGTGGAGGGATGTTTTGGCCAGGTGGGAAGTAGCATCCAATTAGGTTGATGGTTTTGTTTTGGTTTATTTTGAGGTTGGTATATATTATTTCTTCATTGTGTATTTGTGGAGCTGATGATTTTAAGATCTGGATGTTTAGATGCTAAATATATAATATATAAATATATGAAATGAGTGAGTGATTTTATACCATTTCACTAGTGCTATGCCATGTATATAAAGAGATAAAAGCATAAAATAGTTTGCATTTGGATAAGATTTTGATTTACTTGAATTTTGAGTACTATATATTATTTATAAAGTTAGCATTGTTGTGGAAAAGATAATAGGAGAGAAAAAAGAAGTTACATTACCTTCTGTGTATGATTCCAGCTTATTTAAAAGGGAGAAAACAAAAACTTGCATAAAATGTGAAGTTATGTATAATCACTTGTCTCTGCGTTTTGTTTTTTCTTTAATAGTCCACTCGTTTTTTGAAGCTTGGGTTTTTAAAGTCATTGAAGAATCCATGGGTTCAGAGTGACGTAAAGGGTTCTTTTTTTGGACAAATGTGGATGCTTCTTCGAGAGAGTCAAAAGTTTTCTTTCCTTCTGGTAGGGATAGTCTTATTCTTGCTGGGAATATGAGTTGTGCTTTGATGCCTTCTTTTTTCTAATGATTTTATTAGAGGGACACATCCTCCTCCGGATAGAAATGTTGTTAACTTCATTACAATGCAGCAAAACAAAACTATTGTTAAAGGACAAATGGTGGGCTAGTGAGTGACGCCACTCAACTGAAGCTACAATCAGATTTTCATTCAAACATTATGTGCTGATAGGTGTTTCCCCAGAAATTTGTTATGTAAAATTTAGGAGGAAAATGTTGAGACATAGGAAGGCAAAGATCTGTCCTATATTGGGGGCTCCTCGTGTAATGGAGCAAAATAGGGCAAGAATTGGCATGCCAACAGTAATAATAATGCAAATAACTCTTTAGTGATGGTACTACTGTACAGCCAAGATGTGTTACATATTACAAAGATAATAAACCAAGTTTGTAAGTTAGCTTTTTCCAGATATATACAATAGAGATTAGGTGACAAACCCATTATTGATTATAAGTGGGATTCTGCTTGAAGAACAAGATAAGTGAAAGTGAAACCATTTCCACTATTTGAAAGAGGATGGAAAAGTATGGTACATATACATTTTGTAAATGTATACATGATGTCTCTAACATTGTAGTTTATGGTTTAGATTGGGTCATTGGGTGTCCTGGGCACTAAAATTGTGAGCTCACTCGAGTAGTATATTTAGCCAACTGTTTGTCTTGCCTGTCATATTACTTGGGTAAAACTGAAAGAAGACTGAGGATCAGAATTTCCAAACATTTATATGAAATTAAAAATGTTGATTGTCAAATGCAGTTTATAAAAGCACACTTGAATGTATGAATTGTAATGCTTTTTGTATTTTCTGTGATAGCCAGAATAAGTGATGATGAGAGGGGTGAAGCCTGGGAAACCAGGCTCAAGTACAAAGAATTGCTATGGTAATTATACCTTAATGTCATACTGAAATCATGTCTAAATGACATTGTTTTGGTTTTTTCATTGGTCAAATTGTTTCTTGACTGATACTTAATTACACAGTGAATTTATGGGACTTTGTCTTTTCTGACAAGACTGCAATCCTGCATAACTACAAGCACTGCTGGTGATTCATTGCTGGGTGAGGAAAGTATACCTATATATTTTTGTCTGTGAGTTGCTTAAACTGTTTGAGCTGCTTTCTGTTCCACTTGCTCGATTTTGTTTTCTGTTTTAAGGAATCTGCTTGGCCTGGTGTTTTTGTCCTGTGTTGAGAGATAGACACTTAAATTATAAAGGCTGTACATTTCACATTTTTTTCCATTGGATAAATTGTCTTTCCTAGTGATACTTAAATACACAATGAAATTCCGGGTTTTGTCTTTTCTGACAAGACTGCAAGTCTGCATAACTGCAAGCACTGCTGGTGATTTCATGCTAGTTATTTTTTCCCACGACCCTCCCAGTTTTGATCTGCTTTTTAAACCTAGTAATTTTAAGCTGCCTGCCCTTACTGTAAATTGAGCTTTATAGGCTCTTCCCTCTCTAGACTGCTGTTGAGATCTTGAATTACTTATTGGTCCCCCACTATGAACCAAGAAACCCATACAATCATGCCTGATGTTATTAGAATCACCAGCCCAGTACCATACTCATGGGTGATTTTAACTACCTCTCCATTAATTGGAAGGCTTAAGCTACCACTAACATGAAGGCCCAATGATTTCTTGACTTTGTAAATTCACATGCCCTGGAGAAGCTAATCTGCACTCCCACTAAAGGAACAAATATCCTAGATCTGGTCCTCACAAATATGGATGAGTGCTGCACCCCCCCCCTCCCCCCATGTTATGTCCTCACTAGTAAGATCAGATGACAAAGTGGTGTCCCTTGAAATAAAGGTAAAACTGGTCCCCTCACCTAACCCGTACAACTTTAAGAACTTCCTTAAGGTAAATTACCCCCTATTAAGGGACATCATAGCTAGTTTTCAAGCTCCCCCAAATCCAGGAAACAAAGAAACATATGCAGAGGCGGTTTCACTTCATAATCTTGAATTACTGAATGCTCGAAATTCAGTTACCCGAGACCATGAAGCTGAAAACCAGAATGCCAAAAGTGCATAAGAGCAAATTTGAATATCTCGAATCCATGCTTATGCATTTCCGTAGTGTTATGGTGGCTGAAATGGCAGGTAAGTAAGTGTGTGTGGTTTTGTACATTGTGTATGTGTGGGTAAGGGTAGGGAGGTGTAAGTGTGAGCATTGGATTTGCTGGTGTTTGTGTATGTGTGATGTGCATTTGTGTGCGAATGAGTGGAGGATGGCGTGGTGAGTTTTTTTTTATGTTATGTGTGACCTCGGAGTTGATATATATAAGTAGGGGGGGTGTGCAGGGCTCAGGGGGGTCTTGCCCCCATGCTTATCTATAGTGTAGGGTTGTGTGGTTTGTGTGTTGTGGGTGGAATGGTGTGTATGTTAAGTGGTGTATGTATGTTCGTGATTGTGTGATTCGGGATTGTGGTTTTGGTGTTGTGAATGGTTCGACTTCATAGTCTCGGGTTACTGAATTTCGAGCTTTGAGTAATTCGAGATTATGAAGTGAAACCACAGAGGCATACACAAAATCCCTGTATGACTATATGAGCAACTGCATAAAAGTGGCAGTACCAGACCAAAATAAATCCAGGTGAAACTGCAAAAACAATTTACCCTTGTGGGCCCCTAGTATTAATAGGTTGTACAACAAAAGAAAGAAAATCCTGTGAAGAAGAAAGAGAACAATGTGCACAGCAGGGAAATAAGTCTCTTATTACTCTAAACAAGTGAAACAAGGTACTAGTCAAGTCTCTGAAAGCAGACTCTGAGGTTAAAGTAGCCCCCAAAGCTAAGGCATTTTTCAGTTATGTCCACAATCTTAAGAGCAAAACCTAACAGCATGTGGAATTAATTGTAGGGGACATCACGTATATTCATCCAGAAGATATAGCAAATCTACTGGCCTACAAATTCAGCTCAAATTTCACCCCCGCATCACCCCCAGTTCTCCCCAGAAAAATACCCCCCACCATTCCACCGCCAATTACCACCAAAAAATAGGTTGCCACTGTGCTCTCTAAAGCTAAAAGCACAGCTTCATTGGGGCCTGACAATATATCAGGTTGCCTCTTAAACAGCTTAAATCAGGACCTATCAGACTGCTTAGGATCTCTATTTAACCACAGCCTCTGGACTGACTTTGTACCGGTAGAGTGGAGGACAGCAGCAGTCATCCCTCTGCATAAAGGGGGACCATCTACTGACCCAGAACATTACAGAACCATAAGTTTGACTAGTCTTGCATGTAAGGCCATGGAAAGAATAATCATGGCCCTGATAAATAATGACACAGGAGACTTCCAAACAATGAACACAACACAATTCAGCTTTGTCACGGGCATGTCATGCCTACTGAATCTGGTGGATTTCTTTGAGAAAGTCACTAAGGCCATGGATGAGGGTAAAATAGTGCATACCACTTACCTCAAACTGGCCAAGGCATTCTATACAATTCCCCACTTAGGTATTATAAATAAATTCACAAAACTGGGCATAAATCCCTATGTCACCAGATGAATAGCCAACTGGCTCATGGACAGGACCCATGGTTAAAATGGGTGAATCCAGTTCCAGCAACAGGCTAGTTACTAGTGGTAACTTCTATTTCCCATTAGTCTCCCTTAAATACCATCTTCCCATTAGAACCTGAACTCAGTGTACAAAAGGAAGATGTTCAGTCTTGGAAAAATGTTTTTAAAATATAAAGTTTGCAAGGCATCAATAATGGACCTTCATTAAGATTGTGAGATTCCAGTTCATAGTGGAAGTGGCCTCCATTCCATACTAGATCTCTTTTTGGATGTTTGCTAACATCTGGGGCTCTCAGTCAACTACCAGGAGGCTAAAGAAGATCAATAGTCTGGTCAGCAGCCTTATGTATGACCATCATCAATCACTGTTGAGTGTGAGATGTTAGAAGCAGGTAAGTACTTCCTTTGGTAGCCAAGTCTGCCTAATAGAAGGCAATGCTGAAGGGATTTGACAATGCCTTCAGTGTATCGGATAGCAATTTGTGATGCTATACTGAAACATCTTAACTAACTTTGCTTTTATTTTGATCTCTGACATGAATAGATCACGCTTGAGAGATAAATATGTGTCCCAGAGATTGCTCCTCCTCATGAAGCAGAGCCCTTCCCTAACCCTCTACAAGCGCAGTCTGGGACTGTTGGATAGGTAATAGCAAATTCACTGCTGGGGTGGTGCCCATGTCCCTTATGACAGAGGCAGTCTGTAAAATGGTCAAAACCCCGCTTGCTGACCCTTATCTTTTCTCTAGGGATAGTAAATTGAATAAAATCTAGGTAAAACTGGCTGGGCTTGTAAAGGCTATCGAGTCATTAGTCTAGTAATGTATGAACTGTGACTTATAATATACAGCAGGTTCCTGGTGTTCAGTTTGGGTAATACTTCTGATCTTTATTGCTAAAGAAGCAAATGAATAGAAAAAGAAAGCCTGCACAGGAAGGAAATGGCTAAAAAGGAAGGCAGCACGTGAAGGAAATGAATAAAAAAAGGAAAGTATTGGAAGGAAGGGAATATAAAAGATAAAAGTGTAAGAAGGAAAGGAATAAACACAAAAGACAAGCTTAGGAAAGGAAAAAATGCTCACTAGACAGCTCTGCAGTATAGAAAGCTTCTATATTTTTTGTTAGTGGATCCCTGGCTCAAGTTACATTTGAGTCACAGGAGATCATGTCCGTGAACAGTGGTATTAATCATTCTCCCATAGATGAATTACTACAACACCTAGCAGGTAACCCCATCAAAGCTACAACACCTAGCAGGTAACCCTATCACCTACATATTGCTGTTTCTTTCAATTTCAGAACCTTTGGGCAGCATCCAATTCTGCGGGCTTCTTTCAATGGCCCAATATATGTCTAATGTGTTTAATATGATATTCATTTAGGTGAGATATGGGTGAGGAAGTCTTTCTACTTGGATGGTATTATTTACATGCAATAGTAGAAACCCTTATTAAACAGCCGAAGTTATTTGTTTATAATAATATTAAGCCTTATTAAGCACCCTGATTTATTTAAGTATTTATGTGACTTATTGCAGTCTTCTTCTCTTCGACTTAGCAGTGTACTAATTTGGAATTAACCAAGACAGTTACTGTAGAAAATGCAAAATAAAGGTGGTTTCTGTTGAGATTTGGGCAACATGCCACCCCACTTTCTTGTTTATGACTCTTGGAATGCTTTAGTATGGGGCAATTTTGCAAACCAAAACAAAAAAGGAGGGGAGCTTGTATTCTTTATCTAAGGACTCGCAACTATTTCCACTTCTACACATTTGAAAACATATTCTTATCAGATGCCTTGTGCTGCGGTGGTGGTGCTGCGGTAGCGTTGTCGCCTCACAGTAATACGTTGTCCTGTTCGATTCTCAGCTAAAGTGTCTTCTGCGTGGAGACATGCACGAATGGGCATACCTTCGTTGAAGGTTGTGCGTCAGGCCTGGCAAGTCGGTACGTAAAAATCTACTGCCAATCATTAGCAGACCAGTGTTCTGCTGTGGCGACCCCTAACCGGGAAAAGCCGAAAGATACAACAACAACATTCTTATCAGATGCCTTGTGAGGTGATCCATTGGCATCGGTTTGTGGGTATCTCCGATGCTAACTCAGTAGGTACCCTTAATTGTTTTTTAATCCACTTAATCAGTCTTTCTTGATAATGTTCTGACTAGCAACAAAGTAGGTGTGAAAGCTGAGAAGCATGTTGAAATCTAAAATATTTTGCTTGATCTTTCAACAAAACCAACAATGTTGCATTTTTTTTTCTCTTTCACTGAAGGTTATCATTAGGCCTACTGTCCTAAGAAAACATTTCAAAACCTGAAAAACACAAAGTAAGTTGTTTACCACTAACAAAAGCTGACATTAACTGTCTGGGATATGACAACCCTTTACTCGTAGGCAGGCTTTCTAGGTTTGCTTTAATGCACCTCCAAATATAATCCATATCCCCAGAAATGCTCTTTCTCTTGGAAATTTGCTTTAACCACCCACTGAGTTCCTGTGAATAAATAATTTATAGTGTCACTCTTACATTTATTACCCTTCCATGTTTTGGAGATTCTCACGGTACCTGTGTTCCTGTTTTCACACGAGCAGCTGTCTGTACATCATGCGCTACAGTAGAAGTGTCATATGTTAGCATGCTTTCAGTCAGTTAAAAAGAAAAAAATATATCAGTGGGAGTTATCTTTGGCAGGTGTTTACTCAACCACTTCTGCTGTGATTGTAGCTTTTCCCACTGCTAATATAATTTCTGCATGAACAGCTGGTGTTAGATTGCTGTACAGGTTAATGCAGCCACACTTGGGTAGCTGTCTGCTAAAATGTGGGAAACCAGCAGTTAATCAGAACTTCTGCTGTGTTGGGACCTGGGTCCATGTAATGAAAAATGCAGCCTTCTTATAAAGACTAACTGTGAATTAAGTGGTATGCACAAATAAAGCCAATAAGTCATTGCCAGATAATGTATTAAGAGCACTAACTCTGATGGTCCTTTGGGGAATAAAGAATTCAGTGTGGCCTGAATGTGGAATTGGCTCTTTGTTAAAACAAACAGTAGTAAGATTAAAGCAGGCACATTTCTGAGTGCTGAGGTGTGTGGATACACAAGAGCTGCTTGTATCACTGTGTTTTCCCATACACATCCAAAACTTCTGTCTAAAATGCCCACTCCAGCTGTTGCCATTTTAAACTTCAGTGTTCTCTCTTTTAATCAATGCTCTGCCATAATCAGAACAGCTTAAAAATGAAAGGACAAAGAGTAATCTAAAGACAAACTGATATATTTAAATAATGATTTGCTTATTTGTGTGTGTGTGTTTTGTCTGTCACAAGGTTGAAGCTCACAGTCCTGAAATGCATAATCATGGTAACATAATATAGAAGACTGAAACACTGAAGACAACAATGTCCAAAAACCTTTAACACAATATCCCTACGTGTAAAATGGAAAAACAAACCGGGATAACAGAAAAGCAGATTTATTGAAATAAGCACAACTTTACCAGGAAATATTAGTGCTTTTGTCTTATAATTAAGACGTCTTCAGATATATACAAAAGAACAAGTACTCAGCTTAAAAATACCAGTAAAGTCACATGATACAGAACACAATGAACCAATGAGGGAAAGCGAGAAGCAAAACAATTTAAAGTGACATGCAATAATTGCAAAGGAATTACACTGAATACCTGCACAAACCATGAAACTGACAGAGTGTACCAAAACTGAAGTAAAAATGCTTTAAATAACAAATATTCAAGGTTAATCAAAAATATTTAAGAATATATCACTATCAGTCCATGCTCTCCTTTCCCTACCTGTCTCAACCCAAGAACAAGTGCTAACGAAGCTCCTGCGGGGAAGGCAAGTCCAGAAGTTCGACTCACTGGTTATCAGCATTTTGATGATCTATATTATGTGACTGCCATGATTATGCATTTCAGGATTGTGGGCTTCAACCTTGATATGTAGGTGTGTGTGTGTGTGTATATATATATATATATATATATATATATATATATATATATATATATATATATATATATATATATATATATATATATATATATATATATATATATATATATATATAAATGTGTGTGAACATGAGCTGCACACAGAAAAACAATACATTGTCATATTTTCAAGCTATTTCAGATACAGTGTATGAAAAGATCAAATGAAATAATATACAATGATGTAGTTCAGGAGATGAAAAGTCAGCTCCTTCCTGGTAACAGAAGCTTAGTATTACATTAAAGAAAGATCGGGATAGGCTGATCACACCTCCCTAACACTTTGCGCTCAAGGCAGTTGCCCTCTCGCCCTGTCCTAACTCCCCTATGTTTGGTAATGTCAGCTGTTTACTGCATGTATGAGACAATTTTCAGATGTATTTTCAGAATCCGGATAATGTGTTGGTGAAAGTGAATAGTTCAGTCAGAGTTTACTACCTGTGCACAGTGCAGTCAAAACTGACTAGAAGACAAAGTTATAGTATATTATTTAAAAAGACAATTTACAATTGCACTTAATTTGGACAGTGAACAAATGGATATACTATGTCTATTTGTAATACCTTATTTGCATTTTTGCTTACTCGTCGAGATAGAAAATGAGTATTTTGAGTAAGCATAAGCTGTTTCCCCTCCTTAAATATAGCTGAATGCAGATCTCACGTATAGCCTACAGAGTTTTTGAAAAGTGAGTCACCATAAGAAGTGGTACTTCTAGTATTCTTCACGTGATTACCTGTTGATATCAGGTTTTTAGATGGAATATAGTGTTCTATGAAAGCAGAGGTAAGACACTGAAGCATTCCTGTACAGCATAATTCTGTAGACAGTACTCACGTTTTTGATTAAATGATGACCATTTGATGCATGTAAGTAAATCATAGTCATGGGTTCTACTTGAATTACTAGACATAAATTTGGACAACTTATTCCATCCATCCATCTATCCAGTCCCCCTTTATTTGTTGGATTTTGGCCATGAGATATGACTGTAAGTTTGGAAAGAGGGTACTTTGTGCTTGGAGGTGGAAGTGAACTTAGCCCTGTAGAGGGACCACAGTACCTGTTGTTTTTCAGAGGTAAAGCATTTTGTTCAACAAAAGTACTGTTTCATCCAGTGTGACCCTTAGGTACTTAATTTTGGTAGTGCATGTACTGCTTTTTCTAGTACTGGTCTTAAGAGACTGAGTGTGAGAGTAAGTACCAAGTAATAGTTACTACAAAACATAGCTTAATTACTCTTATTCAAATTTGGGAAGAAAGGGTAAGAATCCCATAGCAAATCTTTTTTTTTAATGATAATGAAACATTTCCAGAGTTGATTTTCAGATGAATATAATAGAGTCATGTCATTAGCATCTAGATACCTGTAGGGTCTGACCAGTAGTACAGTAAAGAGAGAAAATAAATGCTGAATAGCAAAAGTTCAAGTATTAAACTTGGATGGAATCCTTTATCATTCCTTAATTCTAAAGAGTATTCATAACCCTGTTGGACTTGGAATACTCTTATCATTTAGGTAAATTTCTAACCAGCTAAGAGTAATGTTGTGCTCAGTGCAGTGAATGTATGCATTGTTTTATGTGGCTGATACTGTCCACTGCTTTGAACAGATCTACAAATAGGCCTGACAAAGCTTGATTTTTTTGTTTTGTTAGTCCCTAATACAGTCCTCTACACTCAGCATTGTGGTACTAAACAAAAAGCTGTTTTAAGGCAATGTTGAGTATTGCTTAGAATATTTAGAGCTTCATTTTAACTGGTCAACTGCTGATGGATAATACAATTTTGCCAATAAGTTTGAGATAGCTGTTCTATAAGTATACATACCCTTTGTGGAAGGGTGCTATAGGCACTTCCTTCCATGAGGCTGGTGCAAACGTTCTGTTATGCTTGTTTATCAGGATGCTCAAAGAGATGGTGAAAGAATTTCAGTGGAGGGCCGAAGACAAAAGCACATTTTCATGTCAGGAGTTTTTTTTTTTAACCAGAAATAAATATATATATATATATATATATATATATATATATATATATATATATATATTCACCTGTTTCAGTTGGCATGATTTGTAATTTTGGGATGTTTGTAACAGAGAATCACAACAACCAGTGGGGAACACCAGTGCAAAAATACCCACACATAGTAGGAAATAAGCAAGCAGAAAAATTCCAAAACAGAAACTATATTAAAGCAAACCAATATAAACGCTTTAACTTTATCAGCATGGTTTCGTCCCGACATGGACTTCATCAGATGCATACTAGAAAAGCATTTCCACACTTCTAAACACCACCCCAATTATTTAATAACCATCCCTCAACTGAACAAATACCATTACTATGTTATAATAAAACCAACAAACAATGAATAAAATGAAATGAAAAAGAATTGAATAAAATGGCAGATGAGTATACGAGCATGAAGCAAATAGCCAAATATTAAAATTTCTACAAAATCTTCAAATCCTAAAATCACTGTAAAATATAAAAATAATATAATCCAAATCCACCTATCAAATTATTTGTGTAGCTCCATCTAAAGGTTAAAATCAGGTAATACAGACTCAAAATCTATATAAATTTTAACGCATAAAAATACATAAAAATGCATAAAAAATATATAAAGGTATAAAATTATAATCTAGCTGCTCTTAACATTAAAATAGGAGCTAGAGACACATTAAGACCCTTGTTGGCATCTAAAATAAGCTGCCAATATATTTTTTTATATTCACTTTTTGTCTCCCATTGGCCACCCCTAACCTCCTTTGGTACCTCTTCTAACACAAATAACTGGAACTTAGCCTGACTACACTTAAATGTGTGTGTTTGTATAGTACATTCTTTTTGTTCTTATTCTTAACCTCATAATAATGTTCATATAGTCTTCTCTTGAGCATTTGCTCCATCTTCCCAACATAGAAGGATTCACATACCATACACAAAGCAATATAAACCACCTCTATACTATTACAATTTAGTAAATGTCTTACCACCTATGTATTTCTTCCTACTTTTAATATATACTCCTTCACCTTGTAATATATGGGGGCAGTAGCTACAGGCACCCCATTTATAAGTTCCTGTTTTTTTATGTGTCACTTTATTGGTGGAGGCAGTATTGTGGTCCAATATATCCTTTATGCACTGTCTCTTGCAGAAAATAAATTTGAAAAGCTGTGCTTTTAAAAATGCAATCTAAATCAGACAAACTGGCAAATTCAGTCCATTCTTTCTGTATATTTTTAATAATAGAAGCATCACCACTGAAATTAGTAACAAAGTCCAACCTAAAATCTGCCCCCTTCTCATCACAATCTGAACCATTGCATTGATTATTCTTTTTAGTGCAAACATCCCTCCCCAGAAGTGGTGAAAATTTAGATTTCTTATGTAGCAGGACCTCTTCAATCAAGATAGGGGATACCCTCTCTCCAAGAACATATCTGTCAATAATTCACATTCCTTCAAAAAGTCTTTTTCATCAGAGGTCATCCTACAGGCCCTGATGCACTGTCCCTTGACTATACTTCTTTTTTGATGGAAAGGATGAGCACTTGTAAAGTACAAATAACAATTAGAAAATATACCTTTATAATACACATTAGACTTAAACTCATTGGACTCTCTTAATTTATGTATAGTAACGTTTAAATAATCCATCCTACCATAGGAAATGGTATAAGCAAATTTCAAAAAATCAGTTGTACCATAAGTGTATGTGATTAATTCTTTTAATTTATCCTCAGTGTGACTTCAAAAGATACAAATGTCATCAAGGTAATGCTTAAAAAGCTTCCAACAATTCACATAACCTGAATTAAAAATATCCTTTTGCTCCCATACTGACAAAATAGTATTGGCATATACGGATGCACAACATGCCCCCATTGCAACCCTGCTAGTTTGCTGAAAAAACTCACCTTCAAAATGTATAAAATTATACCTCAAAACCAACTCCATAAGTTCCAAGCATGTATGAAACTCATCACTGGTAAGTCCACATTTCTGAATAAGAGCCACTTCAAACCATTTTAACCCTAAATTATGCAGAATTACCATGAACAAATCTGCTACATCGACAGTAAAAAAATCACATCATCACAAAACAATTCAGATTTAACACATTTTAAAAAATCACAAGAATCTTTCAAAATGCTAGATTCTCCCAAACCAAATCCTTTTTAGCTTCAAATCCAAAAATTTGGCTAATGGAAAAGTTTTGGATCCATTGGTTGAAACACTAAGCTTGAGTGGAGGATCTAAAACATTCTTGTATATCTTTGATATACCAAATATAGAAGGCACTCTAGGCCTCTCAATAAATAATTAATTATACATATCCAAATCAATTAAACCTTTGTCTGGTAAATCCTTAATAGCCAAATCAAATTTTTTTATAAGGTACATTAATTTCATTCCTAGAGACACTGATATATACCTACTCTCATCAAGACGAATATCCATCATTTTGGCTTCATAGATAAGCATATCCATGAAAACTGTCCCTCCTCCCTAGTCGGGTTGCATCACTCTCAGATATTTATTAACCCTCATTTCTTTTAATAACCTTTTTTTCCTCCTGAGAGAGATTGGACCAAAATTTATTAACCTGAATTCCTTTCCTTAACATTTTTTCCACCGCCATTTCAAAATTCTTTAATTGGGGGTGCAAGGGGGGGGGGGTTGAAAACACTTTTCTTCGTAAGAACCTCCCCTCTCCTTAAATCATAATCCTTGTTAGGGAATAATAATTCAAAATTATTTTTCCTCAAAAATAATTTAAAATCAATTAAAACTTTACTGATCTCACATTTCTTCTTTGGGATGAATTTAAACCCTTTATAAAATAAACTAGAATGTGTTTCATTAATATCAATTGCACTATAGTTAAAATATTATAATTATCATATGTGTATTTAAAATTATCCTTAAAAATCTCTAGAACAATAACTTCAGTATCAGTGTTCAGTACCTTCTCCTCTCCAGATGGAGCTACACATTTTGCTAGGTGGATTTTGATTATATTATTTTTATATTTTACAGTGATTTTAGGATTTGAAGATTTTGTAGAAATGTTAATATTTGGCTATTTGTTTCATGTTTTAGCCAAATGTGGGACAATACTCATATATTCTCCTCTCTCTCCCACCATTGATTATAACCAACTGACTGAGAGGTGCGTCAGTACGAGCAATATGCATCTGAAGAAGGCATGCCACAGGGTGATGTTCTGGAACATTCTGTAGGAGGCTTGCATGAATGTCTGTTTAGAATTGCACAACAAGGCAAAGTGCAGGAAACAGAGTGGAAAGAGCATGTTCTCAGCTAAGAAGAAAAAATTGCACTTAATTCAGCTGCTTTTACTGTATTTGTGTTTCTTCCTACTTTATTACTTTGTTTTGCTTTTGCTGCTTGTTCTTAAGTGTTCAGTTGCATTTATTCTGCTGCATTTATTACTGTTTGTTAGTGGTCTCATTAAACTGTGACTGTCATTCTAAGCCTTTTGGTTTAAGCACTTGAGCTTCAGTCCTGTTGTTTTACATTGGGAAGGTTTATGGTCTACAGTCTTGTAGCAGGAGAGGTGGCTTACATCCTTCTAAGTTGGGAATTGCTGGTTGAAGGCTTAGTGTGCATGTTAGTCTGAGAGTGTCTTAGTTCTGGCTTAAGCACTTGGGCTAAAGGCCAATTATTTTACATTAAGAAGGTTTGTGGTCTACACTCTTGTGGGAGAAGAGGGTAACTTCCACCCTTCTGAGTGGAAATTGCTGGTTGAAGGCTTAGTCTGACTGCTTATTTAAACTTTTTTTTTCTGAAGCTGGTGCATTTTGTTTGCTGTAGCATAGACTAGATCCAGACCTGCTGAATCTAACTCTGTTTGTATAACTTGAGCACTAAACCAGGCCATCTTTTATTGGAGAGGGTTTCCCCTGTACCCTAGTGGCAGGGGTTTGCAGTTAGAACTCATCTGATTGAAGGTTGCTGGAACAGGGCTCAAGTTTTAGATTTGTTATTGATTAATTTGTTTAAATCAGTTTGCTCTTGTTTGCTGCATAAGAAAATCCAATCCATCTGCTGATCTCTGCAAAACGTAAGTAGAATTTTTCACTGCACTTTTGAACTACATTTTTTACCATATCACTGCTTATTTGAACAGTTTTTTTTCTGAAATTGTTGCACTTTGTTGTAGCATAGACTAGATTCAGACCTACTGAATCTAGTTCTGTTTGTATAACTTGAGTACTAAACCAGAGTATCTTTTGTTGGAGAGGGTTCCCCTGCACCTTAGGGAAGGAATGTGCAGTTAGAACTCATCTGATTGAAGGTTGCTGTAACAGGGCTTAGTTTTGAGCTTTTGCATCGGTTAACTTGTTTAGATCAGTTTGTGCTTGTTTGCTACATAATACCTCATTTGTGCATTGCACAGCTTTTGCCTGCAAATTTTCCCTTAGTACTCTGCTGGTGCTTCATCAGTGAGTTCTCGTGATTGTCCCTCACTGACAGGTGATACTTTCAGCAAAGTTTCTGAGGTACCATCTCAGATCCTACCCACTAGCCTTTCATATTTCTTGTCCACTTTACCTGTTCTTTCCTGTCCTGTCCCTGTTTTCTGACCAAATCAATGTACCTAGCATTGTGGCCAGACAATTTCTCACAGTTTATCCAGCCAGCCTGGTCAACACGGGCATCCTGAGGCAATGTAGCAATTGCCTCATGTACACTGACGACCCACTTCTTCTAGTCCACAGAAACTCACTATGTGAAAGATACATCTGTATCAAGAACCTAGAATCCAGGCACTCTTGCTCACCAGTCAGTCCATCTGGTAAAGAGCAGGTTGTCAGCATGCACACCTCACCTTCTGCACCTACCAAACTAACAGCACACAAACGTACATATGTGGAGGTCCTTAAAAGAAGCTTACCTAAACATCATAGACCTCCCAAATACAAACACAAGCATGCTTCACATAATGCACTCTCTGCAGAACATAGTATACATAATATATTACATACCAGTGTCTCACCAGTCAAGACCTTAAGGCATAATGCAAAAGCAAACATCTTAGTCATAGGCAACTCAATTGTGAGACACACAGCTCTCTCTCTCACCAGGCTGGATAAGGAAAAGGTCACTGTCAGCAGTTTGTCAGGTGCCAGGATCTGCCACATCACATACGTAATCAAGCCTCTCAACAACAGGCACTGTTGTTGGTGTAAGTGACTTGAGATGTACCTCACTGGACTATATGAAGAGAGACATGACTGAGCTCTTGTGTTACATGTCTCAGGCAGGTATGTCCCTAGCCTTAAGCAGCATTTTACTTTTGCCTTGGATGATACCTCAATAAGAAAGAAAAATAATTGACTTCAACATTTGGCTTAGTTTCTGGTGTCATTCAAAGGGGATCCAGTTTGTCAGCCTGGGATGACATGGTCAGCAGACCTCGATTCTTTGCCAGAGATGGTCTTCATCTGTCACCTCTTGGATTTCAGTTACTAGCTAAAGCTCCTGCCCATTCCCATAGTGCCTTTTTAGGCAATGTCAGAAGAACAAAATTCCCAGTGTAAAAATGCCCTCTAAAAACAACCTCAAGGTTATACTGTTGAATGCTAGGACTCTAAACCAGAAACTGCACTCACTGGAAACAGTCCTCACTCGGGAAGATGCTGACATTTTACAGTCACTGAGACCTTGTTTAAGGCTGCAGAGAACACCCCAGCTATACCAGGTTACATTTCCTCCATACATTCAGACTACAAACTGAAGGCGTGAGAACTAAAGGAGGTTGTGAATCAATATTCATTAAAGATAAATACACATCTAGATTGGTTAAACAGCATGATTCCCTTGAATTACTTCGGGTCAGTTGACTGTATGTAGGACCCCTCTTCAGGCCATTGCCAGCTATAGGACCCCCTCCATTAATCAGGTCATTCACTCAGCCTACTTGGATCTACTTGTGTCAATCAAGATACAACCAAACACCCTGGTTTTGGGTGACTTTAATTGCCCATCCATAGACTTGGTAAGTTATATGTATTCTAACTCACTTGCCCAAAGGTTCTTGGACTTAGTTAACTCCAGTGCACTGGACCAGCTGGTTGACACACCCACAAGGGGCTCTAACATCCTGGACCTGGTGCTCACCAACATGGGAGACTAATACACCACCCCCATTGTGTGGCCATCCCTGGTGAGGTCTGTCCATAAATCAGTCTCGCTAGAAGTAACTATAACACAAGACACCCCCCCCTTAGCAACAACTAGACTAAAAAAACTTCTCCAAGTCCAATTACAACCTCTTACTTGATGGCATACATAGCTTCATAACCCCTCTCCCCACTGATGAACAGACACCTGTGCTGAGTTATACACCAATGCTTTATACAAGCACCTGTACAATTGTATTGACTCTGCCATACCTGATAGAACCAAAGCAAGATCTTCAAGGAAAAACATACCTGCCTGTAAGGCACCAGCATTAATAGGCTATACAATAGGAAAAAGAAATTGCTAAGAGCAGGAAGGAATGATTTAAAAACTGGAAACACTCCCTCCTCAACTTAAACAAGCAAATAAGACTTCTCGTGAAGTCAACTAAAGCTAACTATGAATCCAAATCAGCTTCCCTAACTAAGGATAACCACAAGGCATTTTTAGTTACATCCATAACCTCAAAGGTAAGGCCTAGATCTGCGCTGAAATCATAGTTAATGGTACTGCATATATAGAACCTGTGGATATAACAAACCTGCTGGCTGACAGGTTCACTGAAAACTTCTTCCCTGTCCTGGTCACATATACCCCTAAGCATCCCAATCACTTCTCCCCTACCTAGCATCTCAAAGGAGCAGGTCTTATATGCCATCTCCAAGGCCAAAAGCACAGCCTCTGTGGGACCAGACAACATCTGGGGCTGTGTTCTATATGGGTTATAACAGGAGTTAGCATCATCATTGGGCAGGCTTTTCAATCACAGCCTAAACACTGGCTTTATCCCAATGGAATGGAAAACAGCTACCATCATCCCTTTGCACTAAGGGGATGCATCCACAGACCCCGAGAACTATAAAACCATTAGTCTGACCAGCCTTATCTGCAAGGGCATGGAACGAGTCATCATGGACCTTTTTAACAAAGAGATAGGACATCTCCAGATGCTCATCCCCACCCAGTTTGGCTTTGTCAAGGGGAGATCCTGCCTGTTAAACTTGATGGACTTCTTTGAAACAGTCACCAAAGCCCTAGACAAGGGAAAAATCTATGTATCCAGCCTACCTAGATTTAGTGAAGGCTTTTGACACAATCCTGCACTCAGGCATCATTGATAAACTCAGCCATCTAGGTATCAACCCATATATTGTCAAGTGGATTGCAAACTGGCTCACTGATAGAACTCATATGGTCAAAACAGGGGACTCCACTTCCTCCATCAGACCCGTAACCAGTGGTGCTCCAAAGGGATCGGTTCTGGGACCCCTACTGTTTGGAATCTACTTCTCCGAAGTACAGGCTAAAACTAAAGGACTGTGGCTGACAAAGTTTGCTGATGACTGCAAGCTGGAAGCAATCATTGAAACCCCTAGTGATGTTAACATTCTGCAAAGAAGGTCTTACGCAGACTAATGACTGATGCCAAAGTCATGGTCTTAAACTTAATGCAAACAAATGCACTGTCATCCCCTTTGGCAAGGGTGATCTGCAAACTACCACATCAATAGCAATAACTTAAGCACACAGTTTTGAGAGATCTGGGCACACAAGGTTGACAGGAGCTTTAACTTCAATCACCATGCCTCCACAGTGGTAAGAAGGGTATTCTAAATTGCTCATTTCATTAGTAAGGGCATTGCCTCCAGAAAAAACGAAGTTATAACCCCTTGAGTACAACACTCCCTTTGGTATGTTCTTTTCCAAACACCTGCAGCAATTGGAGCAACCACAAAGGTTCCTTACAAAGAAAATGTAGGCTCTTCTAGATCTGTCTTATGCGGACAGACTGAAATCACTGTCACTTTACTCTGTGTCATATAGACTGCTCAGAGGCAACCTGTGACTTGCATAAAGAGCAATCTCTGAGACAGCTTTGATAGAAATGCTGCACATTTGCAAGTCAAATGGCGCACAGGTAACTCACTCATAGGACCTTAACCTGGTATGTGACATCAACAGAACTTGCTGGAGAGAAAGATGCATCTCACAGGAACTGCCCCACCTTTGGAACAAGCTTCCGGTTCATGTTAAGGCCCCTCGTTGACCCTGTTTAAACGCAGTTTGGATGACTGGATGGATAACCTGAAATTCACCTCAGAGGTTCCACCTGTCTCCATCTTGGACAGGGACAATAGGTGCCGTTTTTAGTGTCTGCTTGAACCAGGCACCCTTGGGAATATGGGTTGAGCTTCGCTAGGCTTGTAAGGGCCCTGGGGCTATTAGCCTAGTAACCTCCTATGATCTGCTTGATTTAATAGAAGTGGACAGAAGTATTAAAATAGAGGGAAAAAATAGATTACAGAATGTAATAGGATCCAGAAATGTTAGATGACTGCTAAAAACAGAGTAATTAGGGCCATTAAGAAAAATTCATGTAATATGACAAAAATAAATAGGATATACTACTGGGCAGCCAGCTAATTTCAAAGCGTTACCACAAAAATGTTTAGCAACAAAGGAAAAGAAAGGACATGAGCAAGTAGTTTGCCACCATGAAAGTGTCAAATCGAGAAAACTATAAAGTGTGCAGAAATGGGAAGAGATCATCAAATATTTTTAGAAAGAGCAATACGGAATGTTAAAACAGACCAGGATTTATCAGATAGTATTTTGAATAATAAAATAAAAATAGCACAAGAAGCAAAGCTTAAAAGGTATGCAAATTAATATAAAAGAGCAATACAAACAAGCTATTCACTGATGACCAGCAAGGTTTTACATAGACGTGGGAAACAAAGCTTATACAACAGAAACATCACCAAAGAAAGAAGACATAGTACATTTTAGAAAATCATTTATGAAGACCCTGTTGAACATAAAGATGCTGAATGGATAGAAAAGTTAAATGAAACATTAAGAAAGTCCATTATAGAGAATATGAAATGGTAGATAGCAACAGCCAGAGAAACTCCTAAGTGGAAACTCCAGAATCAGATGCAGTGCCTAACTTCTGGCTAAAAGTATCAACATCTTTACATAAAGATTAGCCTGAGTAAAAGTAATTTATTTCTACATCCTGAACAGATGCCATTCTGCTTAAGAGGAGGAAAAACATACTTTTCCTTAAGGGTGAATTTGCAAGCCATCCTAAGAACTATAGACCAATAACCTGCCTTCTAAAAGTATGCAAATTATAAACAGGAATTAATGTAGACAGAGTTTATGGTCATCTGCAAAAAATCGATTATGGCAATAGAACAAAAATGGTAATAAAAGAAAGTCACGTGGAACAAAGGAACATCTATTGTTAAATAAAACCATAATAGTAAGTTGGAAAAAGGGTAGAATCTAAGTATAGCATGGATAGAGTATGAAAAGAAATTCTAAAGCATCCCACATTCATGGATTATCAGATGCTTACAGATGCGTAAAATATACCCTAATCTGATCAGTTACATTGCATTGAATATGAGACAGTGGCAAACCCCTTTGTAGCCAAGCCATGCTAAAGGTCAGATTATTATCCCAGGGATAAAAATTCAAAGTGGGATATTCTGGGTGATTCTTTGCCAGCGGTGCTGTTTTGTCTTACTGTTAACCAGTTAAACTGTATAGACTAGGCTATAGTTATAGTTTAACTTCTAGAAACTAACCTTATTCAAAGACATCTCATGATGCTTCATGCTTATCAAATGAGATAAGTCTCTGGTATAAATAAATAATATATATGTATATATATATATATATATATATATATATATATATATATATATATATATATATATATAAATCCAATGAGGTAAGGAACAGCAGCCAAAGGTCCGCACAGTGGAATAATGTACAATGGTAAGTAGAAAGAATCAGTGCAGTCACCACTTTTACAACAGATCTGAAGAAGGGTTGGGAGCAACCTGAAAGTGCTAATCTCCAGAAGGATTTTATTAGTTTTATTTTGTTTTTATTCATGCCATTAAAGTTTAATGTTTATGCTGTACAGAGTAGTGACTGTACTAGTTCTTTTTACTTTACTATATATTTATTATTTATTTTATTTATTTATTTGCAGTTGGTTAACCAGGATATTCCATTGGGCCAATAAGAACCCATTTTCAATGGAGTCCTGGGGAGAAAAGCTCCAAAACAAAGGTTACAAAAAGATTACAGCAGTTTACAATTTCAATCATTTGTAGGTTCAAAGACAAAACAAAGATTAAGCAGTTACAATACACAAAGATTTAAGCAGGTACAATAAAATTTTTAGGTTACATTTTGTAGAAAAAACATTGCTTTAGTAAATATACAGTTTTTTGAAATGGAATAGTAGGATTTGAGAATTATAAGAGGTTATTTACAGTTGGCTTAGTATTTGGTGTCTGGAAATATATGATATAGCTGCCTGTAGGAAGTGGAGAATAGGCTATGAGGGGTGGGAGCAGGAGCATTCCCATGTGGATGTTGGATGTGAGTGAAGTGATTTTTTTAAAGGAAGGGAGGTTGGTGATAGTACGGAGGGAGGGAGTTCCATAGGTGTGCCAGGGCAAAGGACAGGAGGTTTTGTCCTGGGGAGCGAAGGGGTTTGTACAGTTCTATTAGGTTTTATATATGTATAGTTCTATTAGGTTTTATATATGTATTTATATTTATAATAAAAAGTGCATAATACAATTGTATATCTCTCACACTGAAGGGGGGTATATGAGCCTTCTGAAAATTAACTACATGCATAGTTGCTGACCTCATCAGGTCCAAACACAGTGAACATTCTAAAGCATGAAGGGAAGAAGTCCAAGATAACATATTTGCTTAGTTTAGCAGAATCATTTAATTTTTGAAAGGAATGGGGATAGAAATCACACCAGAAGTAGAAGAAAATCAGATAGCGACCGAAAGTGCCAAAAAAAAAAGATTAGAAGAAAAGGGAAAAAAATTGGAAAGCTCACAACATAGTGGCAAGCATAAAGAATTCCTAAAACAAATGTATATTGACCAATATCTGACACAAGAATAGAGAAGTGTATTTAACCCAAAAGATAAAAGGCGGCTTAAAAAAAAGTGGGAGAAACAGACAAATGTTTGTAAAACAGAACTGGAAACAGTAAGCATCACCTTTCTAATTATTATGCATTTATGGTGAACCGTCTGTATCCTGACAGCCACAACAATGTGGCAAGACCATTGCATTGGGATTTGTGCAAATGCTGTAACATACAAGTAACTAACAAGCACTGGTAACATGACCCACACAGCACTATATAAAATGATGAAGTTCTAATCACATAGAACCACCCAATACCAACAGTAAAGAAAATACACGGAACAAAACCCAATATTGTAGTACAAAAAAAAGGATAAAAATAGCACTATTTATTTATTTATTTATTTATTAACTGGGAAAGTCTGACTTGTAATGAAGCCAATTTTCAGCGGATGCCCAGAGAGAAACACTCCAGATGCACATCTTTGTAATGTGGGAAGAAACCAGAGCACCTGGAGGAAACCCACATGAACGCAGGGAGGACATGCAGACTCTGCACAGAAGGCACCCCAGCTGAGAATCGAACCAGAGAACCACTTGCTGTGAGGTGACAACGCTACCGCTGCACCACTGTGCCAGCCAATGAATTGCAAAATGAAGCAATTCTGGATGCATTGTAGGTGCTGAGAAAGGCACTTTTAGTTAATAATATAGACTGAAGCAATATTAATTTCATTAACTTTAATCATATGCTGATATTGGAAGAGCAACCATTCCCATCATGGTATTAGAAATAAAAACGTAGAGGCCATGTTGATAGCTCAGAGCAGGTAGTCTGCATCTGTTGGTACCATCATTGTCCATCCTATTGACATCAAGAATGTCCTTGAATCGAATGACAGGTGTCTTGTTCTCAGGGCCAGTGTCAATACAGGGATTTTGGAGATGATGCCAGTGCTGAGTTACCCAACTTCAGTGTATTCAGTGTTGATGGTGATGACACTGATGCAGTTTGTGTTGCATATTTTGGGTGGGATCCAGGCTTCCATCATACCCTGCTTTCCCTCAACACCATATGTTCCAACTCTTTTGCTAGTACCATATGTTTACCCACTGAGCTCGTCTTTCCAACCTGTTACCCTCAGCAGGAAAGATTGCATATCCTCTGGAGTGTTTCAGAGACATGGCCTCCACTAAGTAGTCCTTCTGACCCTCTGAATTCCTTTCCTGCTGAAAAGGCCTAGGAAAGCTTTATGCAAAACTAAACAGGTTGAATCTTATAGGGGTCCCCTGTGGAGGACCTGCATGATAAAGAATGTAGTAACACTCCCAAATTTTCAAGCCATGACTGTTTCTAAAATAACAAACCAATGAGGTACATTATTTGCCACTGAGAGAGTCGCCAGAGGTGGCAGATCTAGTGTAGCCATTCACCGGCACATATAGCTCCGGCTAATATATTTTATAAAGATAGAAGGGCAACCTTCTATGACTCTCCCTTTTCACATATATTTAAGGGAGAAGTAAAGGAGCACCAAAAGAAAATGAAGAAAGAAGGCAAGACCCTCATGACTATAGGCATTTTACTTCAGCCTCCTCAATGTACCTTTTTTTAGGAAGCAAATGGGGCCTACTGAGATTTGCCAAGGATCTTTGTCCCTGGGCTGTGACCTTAATGCAAGTTACAAAGGAGGTGGGCCTTTTCCCAAATGCTTTTTGCAAAGCATGGGCTATATGTGGTGGCAGTATGTCCGCCTTCTGTGTGACCTGCATTAAGGTTGTAGCCCAAGAACAAGGATATTTGGCAAATCTCAATAGGTCCCGGCTGAGCAGTGGCAATCCCTTGAGTCCATGCTCAGCTGTCCTCACTCAGGGAGCAGTCAGGGACTGAGTGTTCCTTCACCTATCAGCTTGGATTTCCTTCATCAAGGGCAGCTGGATAAGACTGGTAATATCCGGAGCATACAAACTTTCCTTCAGTGCATACCCAATCCCATCATCCTTTCTCATGAGCAGAATACAGGCAAACTCCTATAAGAGAGAGTCATCCAGGAAGTTCCACCAGACCAGAAAGGGTTAGGATATTATTTCAAATTATTTTTAGTATTCAGAAACACAAAGGATCTCAGTCCAGTCTCAAACATAATTAAGCCAAACATCTTTATTCCTAGGCAAACTGCAGTCAGTACTTATCTGTGTTTCAGAATGAGACTAAATGTGCTCTATGAACCTCTAGGACACTGATTTACATATCAGTACTAATGAGGAGTTCACCAGGTACTTATGGTTCTGTGTAGGTATTGGTTATTATCAGCTCTTAATGCTTTAACTCTTGCCTCAGTCCCCAGAGTATTTACCAAATGTATGTCAATAGCCACAGCCCATCTGAGGCTGCAGGAGCCACAATCCCACCCATACACAGATTCTGGGCTCCAAGCTGCTCCACTTCAAGTGAGTCCCTGCTCAGAATGGTTTAATATGAAGGTATCATATTGAATCTTGGGAAATCTTGTTTGGCTTCATCTCAGCTGCTGACATTCATTGGCTGTCAGCTGGACATGAAGCTTTACCTGCATGTCTGCCACAGGAATGGACCCCTTCATTACTGATCACTTTTTCCAGGATTGCATTTTACAATTCTTCATCTTCTCTTCAGCTGTGCCCAAAGGCTTGAGTACTGATTGTTTTAGCCATCTCCCTGGTAGTCCATGACAGATTTATTATGAGGGTGCTTCATTGGACAGCCAATGCCCAGTGGTTTAAGATTTCAAACTGTATGTTCTGTTCAATCAAAATACCCAAATCCTGTGAATAGCAGTTGCATTAATTGATGATGTCCAATAATCACACTTCACTCTGTCACTATGGATGTATGTCCCCCAAGTTGCAGAGTAACTACAACAGGTAGACCTTCCAAGGTGTCTGGACATCTATTGAGCCAAATCCCATATCAGTGTTCTGGAGGTGAGGTAGCTTTCCTGATGCTATTAGAACTCCATTCCCCAGGGTATGACTGCCATCCACTTAGTCAACATGGCAGTGATTTGGTGCATAAATAAAACAAAAGGGAGAGAGACAATCATTAAGAGTCTGGGACTCGTCCATTTAATCCACCCACTTTTTGATGGCCAATCACCTTCCATGAGAGGCCAGTTTCCTTGTGGATAAACTAAGTTGCTACCTTTTAATCCCCAAAGTGTGGTGCTCTAGCCTCTGACTGTCTTGCAGGCTGTTCTCCTTTTGGAACAAACTTTGCTGTGATGTGCTTGCCCTAAAATCCTGTGATAGTGAGTTTAATCCAAAAAGCCTGACTTTTCAAGGCTAAAAGTTATGTATGTGCCATAACGATCTGTTAGAAACTGGTCTGTTGTCTGTAAAATATGCAACCGGCTTATGTTACCCCTAGTACAGTTGGTCTGAAGTTTATTTCTCACCCCCCCATTTTGATCCTTAGGTGCCTTTTAGCGCACCCTTCTGAAGATCTGGTAAGCCTCGGTAATGTAATGCATTATGAGATAGGAAAAGGTGCATTGCAGACTTAACACCAGCAGAATTATTCCTGCTGTTAGGAATGCAGAACTTGCCTATTAGGGTATCTTTTTAGAAATTATTTTTTCTAGATCCTGAAAGTTTAGAAATAAAATTAAGCTGGCAAAAGATCATTCAGTGACTTGCAGTTATAATGTCTCCTGTTTGGGCTGGCAGCTGTTCAGATACAATAGTTTTGTTTACAACTGTTGATTCTTTAACTTTTCACTGGAAGTCAGCCTTTGTTAATGCAAGGCACAAACAGTTGAAACAAGTGCATTCCCTCTTTGAAGACAGATGGTGAGGAATAAATACTTTCTTTGCTTCCTTGCACTGTGAACTGGCTGTAGTACTCAGATGTGACTGCGCCATAGTTTTGTCAGATGGGTGCTGTTAATGCTAAGATGAATGGGGCACATTATTAAAAGGGGTGTGGTGTAGAAAAGTGTGCCATGTAGGTGAAAAGTGCTCCACTTGTGAGGAATATTAAAACTTATGACAGAGTTAACATTTTTTTACTTATTCATTTAACCATGTGAGTAAACTGACCCTTTTCAACAATGTTCCAGGCCATGAGGGCAAGAGCAGGGACAAATGGAGTTATACGTGTCCAGCTTACAACAGCATAGTCTGTCACACTGTTTGCTTTACATGTATGTAGATGTCCTTTCTTAATCACTGCTGAAGTATTCCTTTCTCTGGGGTTATTGTGCCAAGATAAGCCGTATGTCTGGCCAGCAAATCAAAGTCTGAGTTCTTACATGTTCCATACATCAAACGTATGTCTTGGGACTGGAAGTGTCAAGTACATAAGGGACATACGAGCTCAAAACTACTTTTCCGCCAGTCCAAAAGCAACATTTTGTATCTGTTCTGTATGTCGAGTTCCCGGAGTCTTGGACAGATAACTGTCTCCACTGAGGACTATCCATTTTCTTTTAACTTTGTTTCATTGTAGGTATGTCATCCAAAAAGGGGAAACGTGATTGTGGTAGGCAGATTCCCCATAAGTACACACATGATAAGTGCCGTTTTTGTTTAGGTGCAGAACACAGTCATAAAAATTGTTCTGTTTTCCCAGGACTTCATTCCTAAGACCCTACACAGCCATTTTTCTTCTCTCTTGGTTTACCTGAAAAATCAGTAGATTACGCTCCTTGCTCAAGGAACAATGGTGTCAGAATCTCCCCATCCATGTGATCAGCAGACTTTGAAGAAGTCATTGAAGAAATCAAAACTGACGATTTCTGCTGTCCAGCCACTGCTGAATGTCTCCATTGTGTCTGATGAGACCAAGGACTGTCCAGTTCAGATGACTGCCTCTCCTGTTGTGACCCCACTGGAGGCTAAGGGGCATGCAGTTTGCATGTCTTTTTTTTTTAGTTTCTCCAAATATTTTGGGTTTCTAATACCATGACAGGAATGGACCCCATTCCTAAGTCAAAGTACAATTAAAGTTCATGAAATTAGTATTGTTTCAATCCTTGATGTCAGCCAAAAGTGCTCTTCTCAGTACCTACAATGTGCCCAGAAATGACTCCTCCTGCAATTCGTATGGGGTTACATGGATTGGTAAAATATCTAAATATGATTGTAGATTCTGTTTTATAAAACCTGTTGCTCCCTACTACTATTAGAAATGTCTGGGCATCTTTCTTCCACATTGCTCTCATTTCTGCCTGCAGATCCTGATATTTTATGATATTGTGTGTCTCTGTAAACAAGACACTGTAGTCACTGGGTGTGGCGAGATCAATGCTACTTTTGTGTTCTTTTCTTGGACCACTACATCCGGTTTTCTAGCTTCTATCTTTTGAACTGCTGGTCGTGGGTGATCCCATGTGATATAAACTTAATCATTTTCTATGATGCCTTGTGGCTCATGTTTCCAGTGTTTTTCAGCCACTTCGATACCATAATGTTTACACAATCCCCAGTGCAACAGTCTTGCCACATTATTATGCCTTTCAGTGTACAGTCCTTCTGCCATTAATGTGTCACAGCCAGCAACTAGGTGTGCGACTGTTTCTAATTCAGTTTTATAAAACCTACATGTGTCTATTTCTCCCACATTTCAATGGACTTTGTAAACAAGCATGTATGTAGTCCACTATCTTGGGCTTCCAATATTAACCTTTCATCTCTTGGTTTGAATTTGCCTCCTCTTAACTAATCCTGCATTCGTTTCTGATCAACATGAAGTTCTTCCAGAAGATTTCTATACTCGCAACTATATTTATGCTTTTTCCATATGTCTTGCCTTGTCATCTGGTCCTTCACCTTATATTCTTTCTTTTGTTTTTTGGCACATTCAGTTTCTGCCTGATTTTTATCTACTTCTGGTTTGATTTCCATTCCTGCATGACATCAATATGCTTCTGCTAAATTAAGCAACAAAGTCAACTTAGATTTATTCTGCTCATGTTTCAAAACTCCCTCTTGCTCAAGTTCTATCACATTCTTGTCCCAAACTGATATTTGCCTATTGCTGCAGTTTTCCTGCTTTATAGGTTGCTTTTGCACATTTATCAAGATCAAATGACATTCTAATATCATCTGAAAAAGTTTTGACAACCTGCAGCTGTGCTTTCAGTTCCTCATCTGATGAGCTATACAGTTTTAAATCGTTGACAAAGAGAAGATGAGAAGTCTTTAGATTCTGCTGTTTTCTAGGAGTCAAATTATAGTCATAGCCTAAGCTGTAAACAGCTTAATGGGTTAATGGTAAGGCAGAATAGCAACGTCGATGGAGAGTCACCCTGGAATATCCACCTTTGAATTTTTATCCCTGGGATGATGATCTGTCCTTTATCATGGCTTAATTGCAAAGTGGTCTGCCACTGTTTCATGGTTACTGTAATGTAGTCAATCAGTGTAGGGTGTATCTTATACATTTTTAGGCACTCTTTTATCCATGAATGTGAGATACTACCAAATGCTTTTTTGTAGTCAATCCATGCCATACTTGGATTCTACCCCTTTTTACAGTTCTCCACTATGACTTTAACAACAAATGATTCTTTGTTCCATATGACTTTCTTTTATTGTCCTTTTATTCTACTGCCATAATTGAGTTTTCTTCTAAATGACTATGAACTCTGTCAAAGTCAATTCCGTGTATAGTTTATACGTCATAGGAAGGCTAGTTATCGGTCTGTAATTTTTAGGGTAGCTTGCAGGTTCACTCTTAAGCAGGAGAATTGTTTATCTTATTGGCCAGGATGGTGTCTGTTCTGGGTGCGCATATAAGTAGTTCTTACTCCTGGCTAAATCCTTGTGCAAAGATGTTAATACTTTTAACCAAAAGTTAGGTACTGCATCTGAGCTTGGGGTTTTCCGATTTGAGGCTTTTCTTAACTTTGTTTCAATCTCTCTGCCTGTTACTTCATACCATTTCATATCCTGTACCTTTAAACTTCTTCTTCGTTCTTTTACTTCGTCTATCCATTTAGCATCTTTGTTATGTTCCACAGGATCTTCATAGATACTTCTTCAAAATATATCTACTTCCTCTTTTTTGGTGGTGTTTCACTTCCTTTTGCCTTGTTTCCCAGTTCTCTATAAACTTTTTTGGGTCATCAATAAATTGTTTATTTTGTACTTTTCCTTTATATTTATCTGCGTATCTTCTAAGTTTTTCCGCTTGTACTGAAATTGGTAGTTTATTTGAGATAATACATGATAGATCCTGGTCTGTTCTAAACATGTGCATTGCTTTAATCATATCTAGCTTTCTTAGTACTTTTGTTGATCTGTTTCCTCTTTTATATTCTTTTAACAGTGACACTTATTGTCATAATTGCTTTATAATTTTCTCTATTCAATATTTCCATAATGGTATTCGATTTCTCCCCTTCCTTTCCCTCACTACCCTGTATTCTTGTGGTAGGACTTTATCTGTTATTAATTTGGCTGCACAGTAATATATTATGTGTACTTCTGTTATATCACATTGATCTCTATGGTCAGTCCTAATTACTGCATTCATTTGTTTTATCAAGCTTCTTACTTTTTGAGTTTTATTAACCTTCTGTAGTCTATTTCTCTCATTGATCTTAATATATCTATCCATGTCCATTAAATCAAGAAACTCTTCTCTTAGCTCATTTTCTTCCAAACTGAGGACACATCCCTTACTTTCTGTTTCCTGCGGACATTCTATAAAAAGTTCTACAGCATCTTCCTGTGGCACATTGTCTTCAATTTCATCCTGTGTCATCTGTTGCTCTGTCATAATGAAACTCACTGGCCTATCATTCCTCAACATTGACTGCATCAGAGTTTCCACAATTTCCTGTTCCTTTCCTTCCTGTCTAGCTTCAAGTGAATGTTAATACTGGTTTCCTGTGGAAGGCTCCAAAATATCTTTATTATATCTATATTTGGATATCCATTGCTCTATCCTGTTGAGGTGTTTTCTGTATTGGATTTTCTACACTGAATCCTTCTCTTTGCAGGTGCTCCATAACCTCAATTTCTTTGACTTCTCCATTACTAATCTCTTTTTCTACTTTTCCTCTTAGTCTTCTTATTTTTTGTATAGTGAAGTTTTCCGTATTCGGATTCCTTTGCCTGTATTTCTGTCCAAATATCTTTGGTGCTGCTCTTTTTGTATTAGTTAGTTTTGCTTTCTCCTTTGCATAAATATTACACCATATTAAAATCTCTTCCTTTCCCCTGTCTATATTTCTTCTTCACGT